>NW_025049477.1:0-10000 GCF_019279795.1 Protopterus annectens | reverse complement strand
GGGGATTGCTATGGAGATCCTTGATATATCTATTGAAGGTTTTGTGGTTGTCTTTAGTGTCTGCTGCAATTCTGCTTTCATAGCTGGCTTTGGAGGTTTTGGTGATTAGTTTGTGGTAGGATCTAACCAGGGAGGAATTGATTACTGGTGTAGAGCAACAGTTGCCCATGTTAGTAATAACCACATCAAGGATGTTGCATCCTCTAGTGAGGTAAGAATGAACTGGTCCAGGGCACTGGAAGTGATTAATTTCAGGAAGTGTTGGGCCAGCGCATTGGTGCATGAGTAGTTTTCCCAGCTGATGGAGGGGTAATTTGTCTCCGAGTAGGAGAGTGTTGGGTTGGATCTTAATAGTTTTCAGGGTGCTTAGGAATGTGGAGTGAGAGTCTTGTAACATGGTTGGGGACCTGTAGCAGGCTATGACCTGAATCGCCGTCTTACTCAATGCTAGTTGTGCCTGGAGTATCTCTAATGCGTTATGCTGGACGACTAGTCTGGAGGTGTGCATATCATTTATGAATATGGAGACACCACTGCCTTTGAAGCTTTTGCCCATGTTCTGGGGCTGAATGGTGTGGAATGTGCTATAGCCTGGTAGTGCAGGGGTGCTTTCTGCTGCTTTAAGCCAAGTCTCCATTACAGCACAAATGTCGATGTTCTCCATTTTGAGGAGTGCTTCGAGAGTGCTTCTTGAGATTTAGACGATTTAGACTTCTAGCATTGAGCAGCATGATCCTCAGATGCATTTTTTTCTAGCTGTTACGGAGGTAATTTGGTCTTTGGAACACCGCCTAAAAAAGGCACTGTAGGGGTGGCAAGATCCTTAACCAGTACCCAGAAACCCAGTGGTGACAGATGCAGGCCATCTTTGGTAAAGCATCGAGGTCTGTCAGTCATGGCCTCCCAAGCAGACAGATACTGGGTCCCCTTAGAATGACACCAGAAACTTAGCCAGTTGAAGTCAGTAATTTTTGTGTTTGTACTGTGGTATCATTCTGGGCGACAGGATGCTGTTCAGGGCTTGGGCCATACCTGCCCAGGCCACATAATACAAGAGCTCCACCATATCTTTTCATGTAGTCCAGGGAGGTGTGTTTGTGGTCATTCACACCCACATGGACAATGATAGTCATACTTGTACTTGTGGAGTGACCTGAGTGTATGCGTTATGTGTTGGATTCTGGCACCTGATAGACAGCTGACTTAACACACTCACTAGGTTGAATAATGAGAAGGTATCGGTGTGCCTCATTATTGATTCGCTTTTGAGTATTGTTATTCAAACCTCATACTGTTTGTTGTCTGTTCATTTTCGCATCTAAACATTTTGGTACTCAGTTCAGTTATCCAGAAATGACTTCGGTAGGCCACCCGACTACCGACCATTCTGAAAAAAATGCAAAGATGGACAGACCGCATAAGTCTAAAGCTGCCGAAGACCCTTCTCCTAATCTAGTCGCCAGTTCTGTAGTGAGACGCTTTTGAAGCCCCTGATACCCGCTACGTCAGATTTGCAGTCCTCTACTGAGACCCATTTGGAGTTAGGTATGCTGTGAGATGCTTGGACTGTGGAACCTGCGGATGTCTCTACTTTGGATGGGTTCGGAGCCGCTTTGCAGGCTCTGGCTTCTAAGGGTGTATTCAGGCCTTCTGACTTGCATATTAAACTGCCATATTCAAGCCCTAAAACTCTTGTCTATGCCCAGAAAACAGACTAGTAGACCACATGGTCAGGCCCCTATGCCTAAAAACAAACCAGAATGGCTGGCTGAAGATCTTATTACTCTAATCGGGAAGCTACCCTTCTCCCTCTGAGACCTAGGACTTATTTTCCTTCTGATTCTTTTGATCAGGATTCTGAAGTTTGTTTTCTCTGACCAGGATTTGTCCTTATCTACCTAATGAGGATTCTGATGCAGAGGACACCATTCCCTCTGCTTCCCCTCAAGAGGATTTCTCTTTTGGTGAAACCTTGCATACTCTTAGGGAGCATTTCCGCTGGGAAAGCCAGGATTACGCAACTCCAAAAAGAGGCTTAGGGGATTCTTACTCCTGCCTCAACACAGGCCTTTAGCTATCCCTCCTGTACTAGACATTGTAGATGCCTTCTCTGACTCTAGCCTGGATCCTGACACTTTACCTCCTACTCCCAGAAAACCTGGTAGGTATTACAGGGTACTGGACTGTCCAGTTCCTCTTTAAAAATCCTACTGCGGATCCTGAGACCATTTCACAGGGACACAAGGACATTAAGGCTACTACTGCCAAAACCCCTACCCCATCTGATGGAGATTCCAGGGCGCAGGATAGATGGGGTAAGACGTTTTACAGTTCTGCAACTTTGGCCATTAGGGCCTTAAACTGCCAGTTTCATATGTTTATCAGCAGCATATTATTGGGTTGCTTAAACAGAAAATGATGATTCCTGACACTGCTGAAAATAAAGAATTAGAGGATTTAATACATTCTGCTTAACAAGTTGGAAAACATACTTTGCAATGTGGTTTTGATTCATTAGAGGCATCTTGCAGGGCTGCTGTTACTGGGTCTGTACTTAACAAGGCATGCTTGGCTTAAGGAGCAATCTCTGCCAGATCATGTCAAAGCTAAACTACTGGTTACTCCCTTAAACCAAGATCGCCTGTTTGGCAACAAAGCAGAAGTAGTACTTAAAAGATGGAGGAAAATCCTAAATCTATGTAAACTGTTAAAGATTCCTTGCAAGTACAGCCTCCCATATTTAGTAGGCATTGGCCCTCTAAGAATTGGTCCTTTTCTGCCTCTTCCAGGCCTTCAGTCCAAACCCAGAACCAGCAGAATACCCAGGCTTCTCTCTGTCTGTCTCTCTGTCTGTCTCTCTGTCTGTCTCTCTGTCTGTCTCTCTGTCTGTCTCTCTGTCTGTCTCTCTGTCTGTCTCTCTCTGTCTCTCTCTCTGTCTCTCTCTCTGTCTCTCTCTCTGTCTCTCTGTCTCTGTCTCTCTGTCTCTCTGTCTCTCTGTCTCTCTGTCTCTCTGTCTCTCTGTCTCTCTGTCTCTCTGTCTCTCTGTCTCTCTGTCTCTCCTGGGACAAGTTAATGCCTGGTTGGCAACACTGGATTTAAAGGAAGCCTGCATGCACATCCCAATAAGGGAATCTTACAGAAGATACCTACGCTTCAGAGAAGGCTACATGCACTATCATTTCTCTGCACTGCTCTTTGGTTTATCTACTGCGCCCAGGGTATTCACAAAGTGCCTAGCTCCAGTCATTGCCTTTTGCAGACAAAGAAATATTCAAATATACCCTTACCTGGACGATTGTCTAATTCAGGCAGAAAGCCAGGGCATACTATTAAATAGTCTGGCATTTGTAAAAAAAATTACTAACTTCTCTGGGGTACACCATAAACGAAAAGAAGTCACATCTTGTACCCTGCCAACAAATTGTATTCGTGGTAGCAAGCTGGAATACAACTTCCCAAATGGGCGTACCTCACGCCAGAGAAACAAGTTAATTTAACAACCTACTTCAAACTACTGGCCACAAAGACCCGGCTATCTGCAAGTAAAATACTGCAAGCCCTGGGGTTCATGACCTCTTGAATTCTACTAATTCCGTATGCAAAACTGCATATGAGGAAACTACAGTGGTATCTAAAAAGCCTATGGTATCAGCATTCTCAGGATCTAGAATCAATGATTCCTATCGCACCTTGTCTAAAGATTGAGTTCCTTTGGTGGGCAGAGGCCTGCCACCAAAACAAGGGACTGCCATTCACTCTACCCCCTGCCGCCCAAACCCTAACAGACACATCAGACTGCATGGAGGGGCTCACTTGGCAGGGCAGTGCGTTCAGGTCAAATTGAACCCAAGTCAAATGCACCTGCATATCAATCAAAAAGAAATGTTAGCTGTACAGAATGCATTGACAGCCTTCTTGGACCACATTCTTCCAGGACAATTATTGGTTAAGACCGACAACGCCACAGTTATGTGGTATATAAGCAGGGGGGAACCCACTCATACCCTCTCTGCAGACTAGCCATAGCTCTATGGAACACAGCCTTGAGCTACCAAGTTACACCTACAAGCTGAATTCCTGCCAGAAAAGCTAAATACACTGGCAGACGACCTAAGCAGAAATCTCATGGACCCACACGAGTGGAAACTGGAACCAAAGATAATCAGCATGTTGAGAAACAAATGGGGGAGCCCAGAGATTAGACCGGTTTGCCTCTTCTCAGAACTACCAATTGGACAAATTCTGCACAAGGACTCCCCACAAACAAGCTTGGAAAGTGGATGCCCTGTCCTTAACCTGGAAAAATCAGTTTATGCCTTTCCCCCTCTGCCTCTCCTTTCCAAAGTGCTACTAAAGATCAAACAGGACAAACCAAGGACCATACTGATTGCACCAGACTGGCCACCCCCTCTTGTGCAGTGTCACTGCTGGCACCATGGCACTTGTCTCAGATCCCTGCCATCCCAGGAGGGCCAGATTCTGCACACGCAACTTCAAACCCTGAACCTTGCAGCTTGGCTAATTACCTGATCTCTCCTTTAGCATCCCTCAATAAGCAAGTGATGGACGTCATTCTGGAGGCAGGAGGCCTAGTACTAGAAAATCCTATGCTGAAAAATGGAAAAGATTCTGTTTCTGGAGCCAAACTCGGGGGATGGGCACAGCTGTGCCCAGTTTACCTCATGTTCTTCAATACTTAACAGAGATGTTTCACAAGCACCTTTCCTTTTCTTTCATCAAAATTCATGCCTCAGCCATTTCAGCATGTTACAGAGCCATCTCTCTTCTCTCCTCCACTGCTAAAGCAATTCGTCAGAGGGGCCAAAAACTTAAGACCACCAAGGAAAACCCCCTACTCCAGCCTGGGACCTTAACTTTGTATTGGAAAAGCTCACTCTATCTCCCTTTGAGCCAGCTGCAAATGCAGAGTTGAAATTCCTTTCTTGGAAAACAGCCTTCTTTCTAGCCATCTGTTCGGCAAGAAGGGTGTCTGAATTACAGGCCCTCATGGCAGTGGAGTCTTTAATCATCTTTCATGTGGACAGGGTGGCCCTCAGGACCAATCCTTTATGCCCAAGGTGGTATCCAGTGTGGCCCTTAATCAGTCCATTCATTTGCCAACCTTTTCTAACCCACAGAACAAAGGGGAATGAATACTGCACTCCTTGGACGTGCACAGACAACTTAGATTTTACTTCGACAGGACTAAGCCTCTTAGGAAATCTGAGCAGCTGCTGGTTGCATTTGCTGCAGAGGGGAAGGCCATTTCAAAGCAAACCTCTTTCTAAGTGGATAGGCCATTGCATTAATTTCTGCTATAAGCACCATGGAAAACCTACCCCACATGCGACCAAGGCTACATCTGTCTCTACAGCCTTTCTCAGAGGTGTCCCTACCAGGGACATCCTACAAGCTGCTACCTGGAGTTATGTACATACCTTCACCAAGCATTTCCACTTGCCAATTTTTTCTAAATCCAGAGCTGGCTTTGCCACTGCAGTCTTGCAGGTCCTTATAGCTTGTCGTAATGCTGTCTAATTACCTCCCTCATCCTTAACTTTGGAAATCTACCCAAATGTCATGACTGCAACAGTGAAACATGAACATAGTACAGTTGTGTACACTTACACTCTAACATCTGCATTTATGGTGTTCACTGTTGCAGTCCAGGTTACCTTCCCTCCTGCCCCCCAGACGTCTATTGACTATACCTCTATTAATGTTTACTATGCTTTAAAGCTTTCTGGTGTATTTGCTTTTTTGTTGGAGGTATAACCTTGTATATAATTGCTTCCTGTTATGGAGGCACCTGACATGTGGGGCAATTAAAACTGATGTAATGGCTTCGGCTGCATGCTTTATACCCCTGACTACCTGACGTCCTGGAAGATGAGACTGCAACTGACGCAGGACCAAAGACTTTGATAATCGGGCCGACTGAGGGCTACCTGCAAGCAGATAACCCAAATGTGATGACTGCAGCAGTGAATACACTCTAACATCTACATTTTATGGTAAGTGTACACAACTGTACTTTCCGTGTGGTGTGGTGCAGGTGTTAACCTTCTCGACCACCTATTCCGGTCTTAGCTGGAGAGTGCATGGCTTCCAATTTGGAGATGTAGGCGCAGCGCTCACAAGTCTGAGTCTTGGGAGGTAAGAGGAGAGGGTTGACTGTGTACATGAGGTAGTTGCTACACTGCCTCAGAATGCCCAAGTTCACCAGGTTAATAGGAGAAAGCACAAGAAATTGACCTTTAGACCTTCCCGGTGGGATGGTAATCATTACTAAGTACTGGAGCCATTTTCTTATAAGATGTCTAGTGCTGATAGCACTTGTGTGCTACAATAATTGCTACAAAAAGCCTGATGAAATGCTGGCAAATAAGCTAAAGTGCAATAGAGAAGAAGTTGAAAGGGATAGAAAAACTTGCCCAAACGGCCAACAAAACTACAATTTCAGAGCTGGAAGTAACTCCTCTTGTGGTAGATTGGTTACTATTCCTTGCCACTTCCACTGATAAGCTGGAAGGCATACCTCTCAAGTGTACCTCATTATGAGGAACGTACCTCATTTGGGGTCTTAAAAAGTTCATGTTCCTCGAAGTTCCACATTGAAATATGTCACACATTCAGTGTTAGGAATTTTTTTTAATGAAATCCATGGTAAATAGAAATTAATCATATTAATTCATTAACTAATCTTCTTTACAAGTAAAACCAGCATATTTTAACCATCCTATGACCTTCCTAGTTGAAGTTGTTAGTAAGCCATAAGTATGTGTTCCACATTTTGCCCATTTGTTCCACATTATGAAGGCGAGTGTTCCTCATTTTGGAGATGG
Organism: Protopterus annectens; assembly: GCF_019279795.1. Taxonomy (NCBI): domain Eukaryota; kingdom Metazoa; phylum Chordata; order Ceratodontiformes; family Protopteridae; genus Protopterus; species Protopterus annectens. The sequence continues at coordinate 3,155 of NW_025049477.1, read as the reverse complement.
AAGATTGAGAGCTATGGTCCCTCTAACATGGAACGGTTTGGGGAACTCAAACTTACAAAACAGTCCTGGATACTGCAAATCTGTATCTGGACTACTCTAGCAACAGGAAAGGTGGAAAACCAGTCCAGAACTAGTTAGACAAACAAAATGCAGTTAATCAGTAGACTGCTTTGACATAATGGTTCACAAATCACAACAGTAACAGCACTAATAAAGCAGCGTTTCAGTAGAATACTATCATCAATTTAGTGAGGCTACCAGCAAGCAGTAATAAATATGGCAAACAGCAAAATGAAGTAGAAAGGGGAACAGTTTTTTATATACAAGAGTGAAGAGACAAAAAATGAGAATTCAAAGTTCAGAAGCTAAAGGGGTGGGCCTTTGCTAAGTTCTCACTATAAACAGTGGAATGAGCTGATGTAATGTCACTAGTGGCAGTGTCCAGTATCAACTTTACATCCAAGACTGGCAACTCAAAGCCACCAACAAGAGCTAAAACCACGACGACGGTGGGTGGGAGTGAAAAAAAAAACAGTTGTACAGATAGAGATCTGTATTAACACAAGTGCAGAAGACAATTGAAAATAAGCACTTGTCTTTTTTTTTTTTTTTTAAATATCACAGCAGGGCAGTTGGCCAGTCTTTTTCAAGCTTACAACAGCTTGAGAGAACAAGTATATCCGATTTTAAAACACTGGATATTAAAGGCAGAGAAACAAAAACCAGGCCAATTATCCAGTTGAAAAAAAAAAAGTTTTGCAGGAATATCCTTGGCTAGATTAAGCCAGTCTGATTACTTTCTCTCACAAAGAAAACTGATAGCCCTTTCTAGATAAGATTTCATTGCAAGCTGAAAGGGGCACAACAGTAAATAAATACTCTGCTCTATCACACAACAGAAAGGGGATTAAAAGCAGTTGTACAGATTACAGAGATATGTATTAAAACACAAGTGCAGAAGACGATTGAAAATAAACACCCTTTTCAAATATCGCAGCAGGTCAGTCTCTGCAGCTTACAAACAGACGCTTGTTTTCTCAATCTGTTGTATTATATAAAATTAAATGTGTAAATTTTTTTCACCAGGGAGAAGGTTACCATTAGTGGGGAGCTGAGCTGTCCCATTTTGTTTGACCAAGTCCAGGATTTTGTCTGTTGGGGTGAAATTATTCCACACTAGATGGGGCTCAAAATCTAAAATATGTGACTGAGGAGACCAGTGCATTAGCTATTTGGCCACCATGACTTGAGTTATCCAATAACTCACTGCCTAATGGACAACATAATACAGTTGTGCAGTTTAACTTTTCATAGCAGTGGATGCTCTAATGGATCATTGTTGCAGTAGCTGTCTTTTCCTCAAGCCATTTTTTTCTCATGTTGTCAAGGTGGGGTTTAATTGCACTTTTTTGTATATAGTTGTGTTTTGCTTTGTTTTCGTAGTACAACTGTACATGGCTCTTGCCTCCTTCCTGTACAGAAAATGCTCAAGTAATTTGGCATTGCTTGTAGTTGGAATTCACTGAAAGTGCCTAAAGCTGTGAGAAATTAGCTGGTTCAGCGGCTGTTACCCGAATAGCTTAGGCTACTGCAACAGTGATCATTGAAACAGCTATTGTTATGGTAATTGGAAAACACCCCGTACATGCTGTTAACATTTGAGTCTGGCTGACACTGCCACTTGCATGGGGAATACGCGAGAATGTCAATAAGTTTGTGTAACTTGTAGTGCATGGCGCAGATAAAGCAGTATGCAATGTGAAGAATTTTGATCGGCTGTTCGATCATAATTGATGTGTTCTCAACGTAGATGCCAAGGTTCACCTTGAGAGGAAGCTGTCTAGGTGAATTTTATCTGCGTCATGAAACTGCAGGCAGGTTATGATCAGAGACCCGATAATTCTCTTTTTCATTCCATGGGTAGTCTCATTTTTTTTGTTGCAAAAATATGCTGCTGTCTTGTTTATCTTTTCTAAGGGTTTCTTTTGTTTTTAACATGCTTTTGTCTGGTGTTTGGCCAGCATTAATAGCTTTGTTGCTTCCCATATGTGTCTGTGTGTGTGTGTGTGTGTGTGTGTGTGTGTGTGTGTGTGTGTGTGTGTGTGTGTGTGTGTATATATGTGTATGTATGTGTGTGTGTATATATGTATGTGTGTGTATATATAGATATATAGATATATATATATATATATATATATATGTGTGTGTGTGTATATATATATATATATATATATGTGTGTGTGTATATATATATATATATATATATATATGTGTGTGTGTGTATATATATATATATATATATATATATATATATATATATATATATAATGTGTGTGTGTATGTATATATATATATATATATATATATATATATATATATTTATAGATATATATATATATGTATATATCTCTCTCTCTATATATCAGATTATCTATATCCATATATCAGATTATCTGTATATCTATCTCTATATCTGTCTATCTCTATATCTATATCTGTCTCTCTCTGTATCTATATATCTATCTATATATCAGATTATCTATATATCTGTATCTATCTATATATCTCTCTCTCTCTCTCTATATATATATATATATATATATATATATATATATATATATATATATAATATATATATATATATATAGTGTATGTCATGAATTTTAATTATTTGAGTATTTAATTGATTGTTTTGAATTTTGTAAAGCCATGGTCGTCCCGTGGATGCAATTCCTAGCTTGGACAGTTAAATTTACAATTGTAGCAGCCTTAACAGGGCGTTTATTCCTTGAGCTACCAGTTTTTGTATTCATTTCTGTGTATCCTATTATGTTGGTGGCTCCTAAGAAACATGGCTGAGACCCAGATACCATCGATTGAGTTGCCATACAATCCAGAATCCAGTCGGAACATTACAGAAATGCCGGACCGTTTCTATAAAGCCATTTCCAGTTCCGTGAATCCTTTGACATACTATGAAGTATCGGAAGGCTAGGAAACTGTTTTTGGTGATGTAGAACAACTTGTGGGGTTAACGGAGGCATTAGACAACTTGGAAATGCATTTGACCAAGTTAAAAAGGATGCAGTTGCAGCGCTACCATTTCGAAGTTTGTTTGGCGAGAAAGATTGTACCACGTGGACTTTGGTTTTCCC
>NW_025049476.1:0-5000 GCF_019279795.1 Protopterus annectens | reverse complement strand
CAAGTGCCGGTCGGCCGACGCCTGAGATTTTCGATTCGAATTTCAGTCCGAAGTCTTCAATAAAGCTAAGTATGGGGAACATTTTCTTGCCTCAGTCCGATGTGAGAAAAAGTTAACAATTGCATTTCTTGTGGGAAGCAAATACTTCATAAGGACTTCCATTGCTATTGTATTCCTTGCCTAGGCCCAGACCACGACATCACAGGTTGTCTGTTTTGTGCTAGGTTTAATAAAAGAACCATCAAACGCTGTTTTGACTGCGCACAACATCATTTTGGTAGGAAATTTAATTATATCATGCCGTAGGAGCAGCTGCCGACCGGCATACATAAAAAACGCAAGGATAAGGACAGGCAGTCTAGGAACAAGCCAGACTCCGAGGCCTCTGCTGGGCCTGTCGCCGGTTCTCCGGTTTTCATTGAGGAGCCTATGCAGCCCCTGACGACCGCAGAACTGGAACCCCAGACAGCTGCGGATTCCCAAGCGGAGCCTACTGGGCCGACGCAGCCATCTTCCAACACCAGAGCAGAAGTAGACCCCGGTGCAGTGGAAACACCTTCGGTTGCAGAAGGTGTCTTCAGACTGACTACACTCACCATTAAATCTTATGCTAAGCTTAAAACTCCTTTAAAACCTAAGAAGACTGTACATCAGTCTACAGTTCAACACCCCATGCTTAAGAAACAGATGCTTAAGATGGCTGAAGATTTGATTACCCTAATCAGGGGTTCCCATCCCCCTCCTGATAAAAGACCAAGACAAGAGGAGGATTATGCTTCCTCTGACCAGGTTTCAATTTCCTCACATTCCTCTGAGGAACAGGATTACACTTTTCCACCTTATGAAGATTCTGATGCTGAAGACTCTATTCCCTCAGCATCTCCCCCTGAAGACTACTCCTTTGGGGAAACTTTACATACCATGAGGGAACATTTCCACTGGGAAGGCCAGGACTACTCTGATTCTAAGACAAGGCTCCGAGAGTTCCTTTTACTACCCCAGCACAGACCTCTTGCTATCCCTCCAGTTTTAGATATTGTGGATGATGTTTACTTGGAGTCTAGTTTAAATTCTGACTCTCTACCTCCTGCTCCAGCCAAACCAGACAGATACTACAGAGTACCCGACTCACACAAATTCCTTTATAAAAGCCCTGTGGCTGACCCAGAAACAATTTCCCAGGGTCCTAAGGGAGCTAAAGCTTCTATGGCTAGAAATACTGTGCCCTCTGAAAGGGATTCCAGAGCCCTAGATAGATGGGGAAAGAAAATATACACCTCAGCAACTCTGGCTATGAGAGCATTAAATTGTCAGTTTCACATGTTGAAATATCAGCAATTCCTAATGTCTCAATTAAAACAAAAAATGAGCATACATACTGACCAGTCTGAATTCAAGGAAATGCAGGATCTGTTGCATGCAGCTGAACAGGTGGGCAAACATACTTTACAATGCGGATTTGATTAGTTGGAAGCTTCCTGTAGAGCAGCTGTTACTGGCTCTGTCATACGTAGACATGCTTGGTTAAAAGAACAAACCCTACCTGATCATGTTTAAGCAAAATTATTAGGTGCACCTTTACAGCAGGATGTATTATTTGGTGTCAAAGCAGAAGAGATTTTAAAGAAAATGGAGGATAAGGCAAAGTCTATGCAGACGGTCAAGGATTTTTTGCAGGTACAACCTCCTCGTTTCAGCAGAAATTGGCCAACAAAAAACTGGTCCTTTCCAGCTTCAGACAGATCACAGAGGGGCAAATACAGATGACCAAGGGGCAGAGGTCAGTCACAAGGCCCTTACAAACCTCGCCAATGGGGTACTGCTACCCAGAAAGGAGGAGAAGACAGGCCCCAAGCTAGCAGAAGACAAACACAATGACTCAATCCTCAAACTACCATGCAAATCTCTTGTGGCAGCTCCCTTGGGAGGATAATTAGCATTTTTTGCAGACAACTGGCACATCATCACAAAAGACAAATGGGTCCTAAACATTGTCTCTCAAGGATACAGATTCCACTTTCATACCTTACCCAAGGATAAGAGGAATGCCAAACCTGCCACCAAATCAATGGGCAGAGGCACAAAAACAAATTACAGCTCTCATGGACATGAGAGCCATTCAACAGGTACCTACACAGGAGCAAGGACAAGGATTTTACTCAAGACTCTTTGTAGTCCCAAGAAAGGACAAAGCATGGAGACCCATTCTGGATCTTTCAATTCTGAACACCTATCTGCAAGTACCAAAATTCAAGATGCTAACACTACAGCAGCTTCTTCCCATGCTGGGCAAGAATGCTTGGCTAGTAACGTTGGACCTCAAGGAGGCATACCTGCATGTCCCTATCAGACAAAATTGCAGAAGATACCTCCGCTTCTTTGCAGGTTCAACGCATTATCAATTCTCTGCACTGCCCTTTGCCTTATCTACTGCACCCAGGGTCTTCACAAAATGCCTGGCACCAGTAATTGCATACTGCAGACAAAGAGGAATTCAAATATACCCATACCTGGACGACTGCCTTATTCAGGCAGAAAGCAAGGACATCCTTTTAAAGCATCTGGCATTTGTTAAACACCTTCTAAGTTACCAAGGGTACACAGTAAACAAAAAGAAATCAAAACTAGTGCCCTCACAAAACATAATATTCCTGGGTGCCAGCTTGAATACAACGGCCCAGATGCCTTATCTCACGCCAGCCAAGCAACAGCAGCTGACTCAATATTTCAAAATAATGGCAACAAAGACCCAACTCCCTGCAAGAAAAATTCTGCAGGCCTTGGGATTCATGGCATCTTGCATACTACTAATACCATTTGCAAAACTGCATATGAGGAAATTATAATGGTACCTGAAAAGCATATGGACTCAGCACAGCCACAGCTTGGAAACAATGATATCACTCATTCCCTGCCTTCAACAGGAGTTTCTATGGTGGGCACAGGCATGTCACCTCAACAAGGGTCAGCCTTTCACCTTACCCACAGCCAGGCAAACTATGACAACAGATGCATCGGACTATGCCTGGGGAGCACACATGGCAGGACATTGCATTCAGGGCAAATGGACTACAGATCAGAGGCATCTGCATATCAATCAAAAGGAAATGCTAGCAGTACAGAATGCCCTAACAGCTTTCAAGGACCTTTTACACCAAGGACAACTAATAATAAAGACGGACAATACCACAGTAATGTGGTACACAAACAAGCAAGGGGGCACACATTCCTAACCTCTATGCAGGCAAGCAATGACCTTGTGGAACACTGCACTGTCTTACCAGGTTCAATTACAAGCACAATTCCTGCCAGGAAAGAAAAATACATTGGCAAACGACCTAAGCAGAAACATCATGGATCCTCATGAGTGGAAACTAGATCCACAAGTATTTGCAATGATAGCTCAAAAATGGGGACGCCCAGACATAGATCTGTTTGCAAGCCCCCACAACTATCAACTTCAAAAATTTTGCACAAGGACATTCCATCCACAAGCTTGGAAAGTGGACGCCCTCTCATTCAGGTGGAAAACATTAACAGTGTATGCCTTTCCTCCACTGCCTCTTCTAGCAAAAGTACTGCGGAAAGTCAGATTAGAGAGGCCACAAATGATACTCGTTGCACCAGACTGGCCACGCCAGCATTGGTATCCAATTCTAAGGAACATGGCCCACGGCCCACCATGGATTTTACCACAAATTCCTCACCTGCTCACCCAGCGAGACAGTCAGATTTTACACAGCCATTTCAAGACTTTAAACCTGGCTGCATGGCAAATTACCTTAACAACCAGCCAACACCTCTGTCCAAAGCTGTTATGGATGTCATTCTGGAGGCCAGGAGGCCCAGCACCAGGAAAACCTATTCAGACAAATGGAAAAGATTTTGCGCCTGGAACCAGGCTAAAGGCCAAAATCCCCTTGATCCAAACATCCCTCACATTCTACAATATTTAACTGAGATGTTGCACAAAGGACTTTCCTTTTCATCTATTAAGATCCACGCCTCAGCAATTTCAGCTCATTACAACACGGATCCTCCTTTATTCTCACATCCACTCCTAAGACGGTACCTCAGAGGGGCTAAGAATATAAGACTGCCAAGGAGAACACCAATACCTACTTGGGATCTCAACTTTGTTCTAGAAAAGATTACACTGCCGCCCTTTGAACCAGCTTTTTCAGCTGATTTAAAATTTCTTTCATGGAAAACTGCCCTGCTGCTAGCAATAACCTCAGCTAGAAGAGTCTCAGAGCTACAGGCACTAATGGCAGTGGAGCCTTTCCTCATTTTTCATCAAGACAGAGTCTCTCTATGAACCAACCCTTCCTTTATGCCAAAGGTGGTATCCAGTGTGGCCCTAAACCAAGCCATTCATTTGCCCACCTTTTTCCCAAATCCCCAGAACAAAGGAGAAAGACTCCTGCACTCTTTGGACATTCACAGGCAATTACGTTACTACTTGGATAAAACTAAGGCTTTCAGAAAAACTGACCAGCTCTTTGTAGCCTATGCTACAGGATCACAAGGAAAAGCTATCTCAAAACAGACCATTTCTAAATGGATAGGGCATTGCATACATTTCTGCTACATGCATCATGGGAAACCGGTACCTGCTAACATTACATCCCACTCCCCCAGGGCTACAGCTACATCAGCAGCCTTTCTCAGGGGAGTGCCAACCAAGGATATTCTGGAAGCTGCAACTTGGAGTTCAGTGCACACCTTCACCAAACACTATCACTTACCTCTATATTCTAAGACTAGAGCTGGTTTTGCCACTGCAGTTTTGCAAGGCCTACTAGCTTCTTCTAACCCTGTTTAACTCCACCTCCTATCCTTAGCTTTGGGATTCTACCCAAGTGTGATGACTGCAGCAGGGTAACACGATGAACATAGTACAGTTTTGTACCTACCATAAATGTAGATTTTCGAGTGTTCACCCTGCTGCAGTCCAGGTTACCTTGCCTACCTATTAGGGGCACCTGACATCTGGGGCA
>NW_025049475.1:0-14247 GCF_019279795.1 Protopterus annectens | reverse complement strand
ACTTTTCCTTCTGTTACCAGTAAAAGCAATGCTGACATAAGTGGAACTCTCTATTCACTGTATTGCTGGAAATTTGTTTTGTGAGGATTGTAACATACACAGTTCTGAGTAAAGAGTTTTTGTTTTCTACAGGTACATGCATCACATTTTCTTTGGATTAGTACATTTCCTGATAATGTGTAATAATATGCTGTGATTCTGTAATGCGATTGATTGCAGCAGCTATCGCATAATAACATGCTGAATTTGCAGCTGCATTGTGTTTCCTTACAGCCTACATCCCACTTATTCAGAACTTCACCCTATAACACACAAACTGAAAATGTTGTGCCTCAGAGGTCATTTGCCAGCAAATCATGCATTTTATGAGGACAGACCCAAGTTATGAGGCAGAAATCTAGTCTCCTGCTCAGGTCTGTACTGTGGAAGGTATGCCAGCAGCGTTTTTTTCTTTTTTACTGGTAATGGCCTTAGACCTGACTCCAAGAAACATAATGGTTGCCATTATTTTACGCTGGCTAAGCAACAATTTTGTTGTTTATCAAGCGTAAAAAAAAAAAAAAACCACAAGAAATTTAAGATTGAAAAATAAAAGCGGTCGTGTAGTGTGGTGTATGCCTGTGAAAGTATAGTGAGATTGAGCAAGCAGTTGTTTTGTACTTGTTAAACAGCGGTTTTGCGGTTTAGGGAGTGTAAAAGTAAAATAAGAGTTTAGAAAAGAGAGTTAAGTATGTACGTGTGTTTTGTGTGTGTTTAGTTTGTGCTGTGTGTGTGTATGCTTTGGAAGAGTGAGAGCGATCAGTATGTGTTAGAAACAGCAACAGTACAATGGGGGGTTTGCATTCTGTGCGGCTTCTCAGTTGAAGATATCGCAAATAGCTTTAAGTAAACAGTGGTATACCCCTTCACCTCTTGAAGCAAGAAATCCGGACAAACCCTTTAGTAATGTGCTGAAAATACAAGACAAAGTTTAAACCTATCGTATAAACTTAGTAAGTTGTTTTAATAACGGGACTTCAGTATGCATGCATTTTCAGAAGGATATGAAGCTCAAATGTTTTCTGTGCTTAGTGACTTCAGTCGTCGGTCACTTTCCAGTAAACCACAAAATAAATGAAGAACAGACCAATACATTAAAAGAAAAAATCTGCACATCATACCTCTCAACTAGTTAGAGCAAGAAATGTGGATAATACATACCCCTCAACCTCTTAGTGCAATAAATCTGGACAAAGCACAACAGAATGGGGGGGGTGCAAAGGCCCAATATAATATTGTGCCAGTATGCAATGCATTTTCTGATTTTTCTGAAGGATTTGAATTTTGAAACTCAAATGTATGTCATTATTTAGTGCTTACATCCTTTTATCATCCCAGTGATTTGCCATAAAAACACAATTTTTTGATAAACAGACCAGAAATACGAGCCAATTATTTGAACGTTCTGCAAAATTCAGGACAGTTGAGAGGTAGTGGGACAAAGGCCCCAAAATGGGGACAATTTCTAAGTATTGCTCTTACAGACTGATAAAATAATAGGATAAGCATGAGCATGGGATTTACTCAGGGCTATGAAGTCTGAAATTCAAATGTATGCCATGATTTTCCTACTTCAGTATTTACTGGTTTATCACTAATTTGCCAAAAAAAACACAATTTTATGAAAAGTTGGTCAAACATATCTGGCTAAAATTTGGACATTCTACGGAAATCTGTATCATCATTCTCAGTGATCGTAATATGCTGCTCAATAGTAGGCTCATACCAGCCTGTGACACACAGTCTGAAAGCTCCATAATATCTCTCTTCATATAATCGAGGGAATCCTATCTGAGAGACGTGGCAATCCAGCATGTAATATATGGGTGTATGTCTAATTCTATGACTTCATTTACAATGTCCGAACAGGTTATTGTATTAAATGCTTTGGCCAGGTCAAGGTAGGCAGTATGCACCATTTTGCCACTTACTAACTCAGTTTACATAACTTCTCAGGACAGCTCTGCCCCCCTTGAAGCCACTGCATGCATAGGCATTGTATAACCCACTGTAAATCTAGTCATGGGATACTGATACTCCAGTCATGCATTTCCATCACCCCCTAAGGAGCTGTAAGCTTGCAGTGCCACCATGCCACTCCTCTCCTGATCCACAAGTGGCTAATCAAACTCTGGTAGCATGAAAAACAGTCCGTGCCAAGTGCCTCTGAGGCAGTGGCTCCAACTGCCTGCAAACTCTGAAACATTTTCTTTTCTTTTTTTTACTTTTTTTTTCTACTGGAGTCCAAGTCTTTAGGATGGGGTGGAAAGCTAAGCTGACTGCTTTCCTTTTTTAGATGGTATTCATGAGTGGTAGCAATTCATTCCAAGTTTCTGGTTACCACAAGTACTACTTTTTTGTCAACCAGGTATTCCGGTCTTTCGTTGGCCAAAATTAGCCTCTGATAGTTTCTGCTGGGTATGCTTCCTCTTACAATATTGTTTTTTTTTTAAGTCTTTATTCCAAACTGTCTTGGGAACTCTTGCTGAATAACAGATGTTTACAGGTGATGCGCAAGTACCCTGGAATAATCCCCTTTATCCGTGTTCCTGGAATAATAATTTGTCCTTTATCGTGGCTTAACCGAAAAGTGGTTTGTCACTGTTTCATGGTCGCTGTAATGTAATTGATCAGTGTAGAGTGCATCTTATACATTTGCAAGTACTCTTATCCATGAACGTTGGATACTGTCAAATGTTTTTTTGTTGTCTATCTATGCCATACTTAGATTCTTCCCCTTTTTACAGTTCTCCACTATGACTTTATTTAACAACAAATGATCCTTTGTTCCATATGACTTTCTTTTATTACCTCTTTGTTCTGTTGCCATGATTGAGTTTTCTTCTAAATGACCATAAACTAGGTTAGTATCAGTTCCATTGTATAGTTTAGATGTCGTCTGAAGGCAAGTTATGGGGCTATAGTTCTTAGGATAGCTTGCAGAGTCACTCTTAAATAGTATTGTTTTTCCTGTTAGCCAGGCTGATGTGTGTTTGGGGTGTGCATATAGATTGTTCTTACTCAGGGCTAAATCTTCATGTAAGATGTTAATACTTTTAACTAGAAGTTAGGTACTGCACCTGGGCCTGGAGTTTTCCAGTTAGGAGATTTTCTTAACTTTGTTTCAATCTCTCTGGCTGTTACTCCATCCTACTGCATATCCTGTACATTTGAACAACTTATTCTTTGACTTCTTTTATTCTGTCTTGCAGCGCACTCTCTATGTTCTGTTGGGTTTAGGAGTCACAATTTTATTATGCCCTCCAGAAGCATAGCACCACTGGTTCTAACCATACTGAAATGACTGCATGCCTGAGGCAGACCATTTATACTTAAGTGACTGTGGCCACGATGATTGTGGACCTAAAAATTAAAGAACTGAAGTGTTTTAGCCCATTGACAGAGTTTTATATTGCTATCTTTCTGTCTTAAAAACCCATTGTAAAGGAGTGTTGTCCGTTATGATGACAAGCTCTCTTTAAAACAAGTAATATTTCAGGGAGGTAACAGCCCATTTAATTGCAAGGCACTCTTTTTCAATCACTCATTATCTTTTCTCAGCATTGCTGGGCTTTCTGCTAAGGTAACTTATGGGATGTTCTTTTATCCATTTGAGCTAAACACTTTAGAGATTCTTAGGGGTTTTTGGGAAACCATTGCTGAAGTCATAGACCATCATTGGTAGTTACTATAGCTGAAAATTTAACATGTGAAAGAATTAAAATGTTTTGACTGTTTGGGAGATTTTCTCAACTTAGAGAATGAATGTTTTAGCATGTGGGTTTTAGCATATCTGGTATAAATTAAAGTTTGTCCATAGTATGCAATTTTTTTAATTCTTCAGGAGCTGAAACAAAACCCATTAGCAGACAATCATTTTGTGTAGAATTTATATCTTTTCCTTTGCTTCTGAGGTAATTGGGGAATTTGCTTTTAACCTTTGGGTAGCTAAAATTTTTAGAAACCTTGTTGACCAAAATTTAAATAGTTATCCATTCTTGAGCATATTAAACCAATTAAAGTTTGATACATTGTTCAAAAATTTTAAATTAGGCTGCACAATCTTATAAGCCATCAGATTACAGACCAGAGTGCTGGAATTCACTAAGTATGGGTTTTTCTGTGTTCGTGATCCCAGGAATTTAATTTTCATTTTTGTACTTCTTCCAACTGTTTGTTTGTTGGGATTATGGTTTCAATTGGTGATATTTATATAAATAATTAAATAATATATATATACTATATATATATATATTTATCAAATAAAATATTTTTATTATATATTTTATAATATATATATATATATATTTTAATTACTTTTTCAACAGGCATATTTTTGTTTGTGCTTAATTAAACTGGTTCTAGGCAATTCTGAAAATATGTCCCTATTCACTTTTTTTCGAGACACTGATAATGTCTCCCTGTTTTGACTTCTGGACACACTTACACTCTGCAAACATGAAGTTTCTTTCCAACATTTAGAACAGCTATGTGGTTTAACTAACCTGATTTCCTTTTTCTCAGCTGTCTCATGTAATTCACTTCATTTACTTTCTCTACAATTCCAGAATTTACTTCTTGCTCAACGGGGAACCTTATTTTCGGGGGGGGCACAAGCATGTACTTTTCTCTTGGTTTGAATCCTTTAAGATAAGCACTTATGTTATATGCTCAGCGATTTGCCTCTTGTGCCCACTTCGTATGTTCTCTTACTATAGGCGATATAGTTCTCAACCTGTTGGTGTTTCAGGTGTTGATTTGGCATCTTATTCAAGACTGCTACAACTAATGAACTCATCACCACTGAATTAGAGTCAGAGCAATGCACCACTAAGCCAAACCAGCTCTAAATAAGCACCTCTGGCAAGTTTCGAACCCAACAAATGTTATGACATCATGCATGTAATTCTGCAGCACATCTGGTATGGGATATTAGAGTCTTGTCCTTCAGCTACTGCAGTGTCATAGATTCTTCATGGAAACCAAAAGGCAGGACAATCTGTAGCAGAATAATCCATCATGTGTAGATAACACTATCTTTTCCTTTGCTTCTAAGGCTAACAGAATTTGTTGCTAACTTGTGGTTACCTGAAAAATGGATAGAAACCTAATCTGAATTATGGCTCTAGAAATTAAAATGTCAAGTTGAGATGGAAATGAACAACTTGGAAGATAGTTTTGTTCACAATGAGACTACATGCAGCAATTTAATTTTGCTGGACTAGATAATGTTTTCAACTGGAAAAAAAGTCACGAGAGGTAAAATTACTGACTTTATAATTGCTATGATGTAGTTAGCAGTCTTCCTTCTAAGGAATGGGTTGTTTTGGACAATTTGAGTGATGAACAAAGTGACAATGTTCTAAATATCTCTGGCATTAATTTAACTGATGTGCAGTTGGCTGTGCCTAATTTAGGAACCAAATTTATTCTTGCATTTTTTGGCACTTTTACAGATTATATATTGACTGCTTCAAACTTGCTAGAATGTTATGTTCAGCAGAGTATATTGAGGAAAAAACATGTATTGGGCTAGTCCTTGTACAGTTTCTAGTATGGTTGAATTTAACAATTGTATTGAATATTTGTATTTTTTAGATAATGATTCAGTTTTATAGATTAGATGAAAACTGATAGTTTTGTTTTCTTGCCTTAACAATTGAGAGTGCTTATAGTCCTAGTTTTTCAAATGATGGTATTAAACCTTTGCATTTAGTGCAGAGCAAGTTACAAGATTTGGTTGGCTAATAGAAGTTAAAGGATTGTGTTACCTCTCGTTCATACCAAAGGTGTGGTCCTACTGAAAGGTTTCATAGTTGGTTGTCTTATCTTCTGAATGTTATTACTTAACTTGGCCCTCCGGTTGTCAGATGGATGACTCTTTGTCAGTTTGCCTTTGTGGGCAGGGAAAATTTGTATTTTAATGTAACATGCTATAAGAAATCTTGTACAACACCTTCAAGAAGTGACAGTCCCATTGGTGATGATGTTGATTGGTTAATGTTGGTGCTTGATTTTCATCTGGGATGTCTGTTGTGTAGTTTCCATGTTCTTGCAGTTTCCCCTAGTGTCTCTGGATTTCCTTTTTAAATTTTAAAGAGGGTTTATTTTTTCTTTTTTCAATGGGTGCTTTTTCCTTTATTTTAAACTTTGATTAGTGAGCGGGGTTATAAAATTTTAAGTTTATTGAACTCTTTTAAAAGGTTTTTGTTTTTGGGTTTTGTTGGGTTTTTTATTTTTTATTTTAAAGATTTTAAACCTGGCCCGGTAGAGGGGAAAGGATTTTAAAAAAAAGGTTGCCTGAAAGAAATTGTTTAATAAGGTTTGGTTTAAAGTAAAATTACAGTTTTTTTTATTTTTATGTCAATGGGGGAAAATTCTGGATCTTAAAGTAAAGGGAAATTTTTTTTAGGTCTTGGGGATTTCTGAATTTTAAGTTGGTGGGGTTTTATTTTTATTTTTCAAAAATTGGACCTGTTATTTTAGTGCTAAGGGTAAATGGTTAAGGTTTTACCTTGGAAAAGTACAGTTTTTTCTTGTGGTTGGGGAAAGGATTACTAATTTTATGAACCATGATTACTTGAAAACAGAGTGAGATTTTTTTGGAAAAGGCTAAGTAAAATTTTTCTGAGATGGTTAATGTAATTTCCAGAAAAAATTTTTATGTAAAAAGCCAAAAAATTTGATAACTATTTTCCAAAAACTGGCAGGGAAAGGGTTTGAAGGGGATGGCCCCAAAAGGCCAAATGAAAATTTTTTTGAAATTCTTTTTAACAGGATTTTTTTGGGCATTTTTTAAAAAAAGGGGGTTTTTGGGGTGGGAAATAAGATTTTCTATCACTGGCAGCAGTAAAAAGGGTACCTCTTGCCTCCAGCTCAAGAAATCTGTAAAAGCAAAAAAAGGGGCACAAAGGCTCTAAAGTAGAATAAATTTTAAATATTGCTTTATAAGATTCAAAGTTTCTTGAATGACAGGATTTGTTTCTGAAAAAAAAAAAATTGTATGTCATTATTTATTTACTTCACTCTACAAGACTGGAAAACCCCAAAAAACCCCCCCAAATTGAACTAAATATCCAGATTTTTTTTAAAATTTTTAATATTCTGGATTAAAATACTTCCTCCAACACCATTTCATATATTACCTCAAGGTTCATAGGTGGGTTCTAGGCTAGCAGCCCTAGAGCCTTTAAAATCAAGCTATGTTAATCCCAAGTTCCCCATTTGTTTTTTTGGATAGCTACAGAAAAATTTAAAACAGAGCAGGTCTTTTGATGGCTACCCCTATCAGAGGGAATGAGTGCCACCCAGGGGAAGCAATCTCCCCTTCATTATCTAGGTTGCGTTTGAATAGGGGCAGTGAGGAGCTTTACATGAATAGGCTCCATGCCAGAGGAGCAGAAGCAGTTGAGACATGTCTTGTCTCCAAGTGGGATGATCTGTTAATGTCACATGCTAGTTGAGATCCTTAGAGCAAATGACTCTTAATCTCAATTCCACGGCAGACGCAGCATTTCCATTAGCAGGACTGATTACGCTTCACAGGCCAGGACACAAGTCACCTCAGCAGCCTATAAGATGGTGAGTAAAGTAACAGGCTTTAGTCTGTCCAATAACAGGTCATGGTACAGCCCTGTTTTCGTGAGTGAGATCCTCTGAGGTCTCCAGTTGCTGCAGGTGTCTGGTGAGGTACATGCAAAGCGGGTACATTTACTCTATTAGTCTGATAAGGGTTAGTATTAGTGGAGCTATAACATCCCTGGACGATGTTAGTGCCCTTTGCTATGAGGTGCGCAGCATAGAAGGCTTTCCTTACCACTGATGAAACTTGATGGTCAAAATTCAGATCTCTGTCAATCATTGTTCCTAAAGTCTTTAAAATTCACTGTGTTGGAACTCAGGTGGGTACAAGCAACATCTGGAATTTGTAGGGAATTCCATTTTTCCGAAGGGAATAATAATGCAATTTTTAACTGTAGCTGCATAAGCCCTAACTGTTCAGATTTCGCAGAATGTCCCGATTTTTTGATTCATATTTTTCAGTATGCCCACAAATTGTGCTTTCAAGGAATCACATGACTGGAAATCCCTAAATAATGACTCCTAATGGAGTTTCCAGACATCTCTGAAAATGTATACCTACGACAAATTCTACCATTCCATTTGTTTTTAAGTTTATAACATCAATATTTAAAATCTATCCCTGCTAAGTTTTGCCCTTGGGCCTGTTCATTATTTTATAGGGTTTAAACCAGATTTCTGCCCATGATGTTGATAGGATATTCATAAAGTCCAGGAAAATAATTATTCAATTTTATTGTATATCTTTTAGTTAAAAGCTGACAATGAAAAATTCAGCAAATATTATTAAAAAAATGCATTTATTTATTTATTTTATTTGTTTTTTTTTTTTACCAGGAAAAATGGAGGCCAAAGGAGAAAAGCTCCATTTGCTTACACTGCATTCCAGTTCAACACAGAGTAGTTGCATTTCTATTGACATTTTTACATTCTAAGATTTGTGTGGGGATATTATTTCAGAGTTTACATATTGGGGGTAGAGCGAGTCTCCTGCAACATTATTTGACTTATTTGTAAATAATAAGAATGTCACTAGAATGGAGGTCCTTTGCTGGACAGTGGGGTAGTAATAGCGGATTTGTGCGTACCAGGCAATCTCTTTTCTGGATGGCTTAATGAGCTTGTAAAAGTTGTACTTAGTTGTGAGTATATTAGGTGGTTCTGCAATTCAAGCCAGGGCAATTGCTTTAAGTTATAACAATGGTGGGTCATATGAGGACGATTGGTGGCACATTTAGCTATTGTATCGTAGCAGGAGGCATTTCTGTGCAAATTCATCCTATCAGGAAACCAGATCTTTTTTTTTTTTATGTGAAGCAGCAACACAAGGGCATAGGAGGCGCTGGTTTTGAACACAAAGAAACAATATTTTGGGGTGTTTAGTGCTGATCAGGTAATACACTCTTTTCCTGAACAGATTCAAGAAATTAATTCCAGAAAGGAATATGATGGAACAGATACAGTTTTTCCCTCAGAATTCTGATTCAGACTCAATGGAGAGCATGTTACCTGCATCTCCCCATCAATGACTCTCTTTCTCTGAGACTTCCAGAATGTGTGAATGTAAAATAAGAAGACAAGAAATGTAAGACTGCAAAAAATAGAAGCATGCATGTGTGATGGTTGGGGGGTGTGACTGCATGCCTGCATGAGCAAAATCTGAAAGATGGATCGATGAAGCAGTTTTTTACACTCCTTAGACAGCAGTTCTGCCATTTAGGGAGTGTAAAAGTGCACGTGTGTGTGTTTGGGGGTGAAGGGGGGGGGTTACTATATGCCTGCATGAAAGTTTGAGTGAGATAATCAAGCATTTATGTTACACTCCTTAAACGGCGGTTTTGCTGCTTGTGGAATATAAATGTAAAATACCAATTTAGCAAAGAACATTGAGTATGTATGTGAGTGCTTGTGCATATGTGTTTGTGGTTGTCTGCGTGTGTGAGTGTATGCATGCTTGCGTGAATGACAGCTAAACATATCTCTCAACAGTACAGATTTTTGCAGAATGTCCAGATTTTTGCCTCATATATGTGGTCCAGTTTTCATAATATTGTGCTTTTCTAACAAATTAGTGGACATGTCTACCGGCATGTGTGAATCTGGCCTTCTCATATAATTCCGCACTCCACAAATAGATAGGTGTAAGCAATGCTCAGTCCAGTATCGCATCATTTGCCAGCAAACAGCACATTTTATGAGGCAAGACTAAAGGTATGAGGCAGAAATCTGGTCATCCTGCAAAAAACTAATCTGGAGAGCTATGCCAGCATTTTTTTTTAATATAGGCAATGCCCTGCATCGCCCACCCTTAGAAAACTAGCGGATACCATTATTTCACACTAGCTAAGCAAAATGTTTGATGTTTAGCGAGTATAAAATAAGAAAACAGGAAATGTAAGACAACAAGAAACAGATGCGTGTGTGTGTGTGTGTGTGTGTGTGTGTGTGGCGCGCACTGTGTGTGTGTGTGTGTGTGTGCCAGCATGCGTGTATACTGTGTGTGTGCTGATAATATTAATAGCGCGCATAAATAATATTAATGCGCGCCTGTGTGTGTGCGTAAAATGTAATGCTGCGTGCATCTGTGTGTGCGTCGAAGCGCGCTATGCGCATGTGTGTATGTCTGTAACATGCGGTTCGTGTGAGCGCAGGTGGTGTAGCACGCTACGCCATCAAGGGTACGTGTGTGTGTGTAATATTACATGTGTAGCCAGCGGTAATACGCGTGTGCTTGTGAGCGTGCGCGTGTGTGTCTGTGTGTGTGTTTAGGAAGAGTGAGAGTGCTCAATCTGTAGCAGAAGCAGCAGGAGGTCAAAGACATTCGCATCCCATGGTATTCTGGGATTGGTAAAAATATTTCAGTAAATGGTGCTGTACCTCTTCATCTCTTGACCTGTTGAGTCAAGAAATCCAGACAAAGCCTATAATACTGGGGCAAGAGACTGAGATGCAAAGAAGGGCTGGAGAGTCAGTAAAGAGGGAGTGTAAGTAATGGAGAATCTTTATACATTCTCAAGGGGTAATGGCTATAGAACTGAGCAACACTGGTCAAATGGGATAGCTGTAATGTTTGGTGATTGGTCTACCTTTGCTTGATTTTGTAAGGGGTGTAAAACACCCTCACACTATGAGACGCGATTTGCGGAAGATGTCAAGTGTCTGAAATATGGGGTAAACTGACAATGGAGTAAACCAATTCTTAGCACTTCTTGCTGAGGCAGTGATGCTCATTTCAAAAGCTGTTTTACAAGAGTTTCTTAGTGTTTTATTGAGGAGTGAGTGTATTTTTACTATTTCAGTGTGTAGAACTTAAACGTGGTTTCTTATAAATGCCGGGTTGGGCTGCTGGAGCATGACAGTCTTAACTTAGAACATAAATACAAAGCTGTCCAACGGGGAGGTCATGTCTGACATTCTCCCAAATCAAGATGGAGATAGAGGTTCATCCCACAGTTATTTCACAAGCATTGAAACATTCCAGCTACATTATTTTATTTATTTATTTATTGACATTTGTTAACCAAGTTAGTCCAACTGGGTTTGTGGCTCATTTTCAGCAGAGACCCAAGGAGAAAAGCTCCAATACATAGAACAAAATTACAGAAAAAGTCACAACTTTACAATCAAAAAAATGTAACAGCAGTCTGTTTTACAAAAGAGTTGAACAATAGAATAGCAATGCATACAGATGATATTTTTTTTTTACGCTTGAGTTACACATTACACTTGAGTAGTACAGCTGGAAAAAGCACGCATATAAGCTCAACAATTTTTGATGGCTGTAAATAGTTCATGTGGCTCAGATTAGTAGTAGGCTTGCACTAAGGTTCTCATTTCGATATTACACTTTGTAATCAATTATTGGCATGATGAGGGCAGAATAATGAGGAACAATGACCTCCTTGGACCTAGATGACATACCTTTGCTTATACGTTGTACAACATAGAATGATTTCCTTACTGCCATAGGCACATAGTGGTCAAAGGTGAGGTTACTGCCTACATGTGTTCTCATATCCCTGACAACTGGCTGTACTCTTAGTGATGTAGTATGAATGTAGTAGTTTCCAGGGGTAACCAACTTCCTGATGGATACCGTTATACATTCCTTGGTACTGAATTTTAAAGAGCAGCTCTGGCATCAGTTACTTGTCTATGTCAGGCCTTCCTGGAAGGTCTTTGTGTCTTGAGGGATTCCATGACTGCACTTGGTTTACAATTATCTGCAAACTTGGTTACCCAGATGCCCTTGATGTTGTCCTTGACTTCAGAAAAGTAGATGCCAAAAAGGAGCAGACCCAGTACCGAGCCCTGAGGGTTTCAGTGAGTGCCTGATCTCTTTCTGTAGTAGAACCCTTATCCTAACGTCCTGGGTCCTTCCTGTGAGGCCAGCTGTCTACCAAGTTGATGACAGAGGGGCTTTTATCAAATTTCATGAATTTGTCTACATTTCCTGAGTAGTTTATTGCATTGAATACCTTTGCCTGGTCAAGGTTGGCATTATGCACCATTTTGCCCTCGTTATTGCTTTGGTAACCTTCCCAAAGAAGTTCACCAGGTTGAGTGGGCATAACTTGCCTTTGACGAAACGAAACTAGATTAAATACAGTATCTGAAGGTTTCCCATGTTACTGTTTATCATTTTGATGATAAGTTTTTCCATGGCTTTGCATATGATATTAGTTAGGCTGATGGATATGCTGGGTCTCCATGTTTGGGGTCACTGTATGATTCCTGGTTTATAGTGGAGGAGTTAAAGTCACCCATGAATATGGTATACAGTTGAATTGGGAGTCTCTCCGGTAGAACTAAATACATATCATGGATTTCCTGGGTCATAAGGAGAGGTCTACAGCCTGTTAATGTATGGTATGAGACTTTCGTATGGTAATTTGGACATGGAGAATCTCAAGTCTGTCATACTCTTGCCTAGCCTTGAGGTGCGTTTGCTTTTTTAAGTAAATTGAGGCACCTCCATCTTTTGTCCCTTCCAGTGAGGTAGCTGGTCTAAATGTGTGGAAGGCATTATAGCTCTGCATTGCCAGGGTGCTGTTGCAGCTTTAAACCATGTCTCTCAGTAACTGCACAAATGTCTACATTTTCCAGGCTGAGGAGAGCTTGCAGGGAGTAGTTTCCTGTTTGGAATCCTGGCACTGAGCAGTGACACTTTTAGATTTTGTTGGGTTGGTTTTGCTATATCAAAAGTTTGTTAGGCTGGCGTTGCATAAAAAGGGACTATTGAAAAAAACACTGTTTTAGCCAATATTCAAAACCCAAAGAGGACAAGTCCAGACCATTCCTAGCAAAGCACTGTGGTCTCTTCACCACAGCCTCCATATAATTCCATGCTGACAAATATTGTACCCCCTGTGAGTGACACCAAAACCTAAGTAAATTATTAACATCAGTCATCTTTTGTTCGTATTGTGGTGTTACCCTTGGAGAAGGTAGAATGCTGCTGCTCAATGGGTGGGCTCATGAAGCTGCCTTACGAGAGCATATGTCCGAGAGCTCCATCATGTCTCTTCTTATAGTCCAGGGAGTAAGCACACATCTCTGGTTGTTTTACACTTTCACATGGGACTCACGACTGAATTTAAAGTGTACCTGTGACTCAAGCGTAACCCTAGAGTGCAAGTAGCCGGGTGACCCTACCGGTGGATCCTGTCCCCATCTAAGATTGACAGCTATTGGACTGTGACTCTATCCTTTCTCAGCCTGGTGAGTGACACACATCTGTGTGTCTCACAAATATCCCTATGACCTTGCATTTTTAGGTTGTGTGGTAGTCTTGCCTTTATGGGATTAGAACTTTGAGACCCTGTTAAAAATGTGGATACATGTATCGTGGGTGGTGAAGGGTGTTGTTTTGGTAGAGTGATTTTGTGGTTGCTTTTGAGAGAATATTTTTAATGAAGTGAAGAAATGTCTGGGAGGCCTTTTGGGATTTAGGAAGTTGTTGCATTTTAAGAGCCACAGCACGTATGTATGGTTGTATCGTGTCTGGGCCATACAGTGAGTGGTGGGTCTACTGTGCCATATATTACTGACAACCTGATTAGGAATTATAAGTGCTTAGATGTGAGAGAGCCTTGTCTCCACTAACATTGTGTTCATGTATCTCATACAATATATCAAGTGTGTTTAAAAACTAGTTGGTAGTCAGTAAGCATGAGACAGCTGCTACATTGCCTTAGGATGCCCCTATCCACAAACTGGTTTCAAAGATAATAGAAAAATATAAATCCACATTTACATGTCCTTGTTACATCATATACAGGGAGATGGTACAAGAGGGGGTTACAGCATGCTGGTTTGGGTAGTGTGAGAGTATAGACTACTATAAGGCTATATACGACTAAAATCATGAGGCAGTGCTCCTTAACACATAAGAAGCTAGTCGCTTTTGTGCAACTAAGTACTACTTGGGTAATTTCAGGTATTTTGAAGGAAGTAATTTCAGTTCCAAGCACCTGCTTCTTTTAAGTCCGTTACACAATCTAATACTCCATGTAACTCCTAAGTCTCTAAGAAGTTGGGCTAGATGCTGTAAATACACAGCAGTTTACAGAGGCAACAGTGAATAGCCCTGGATAATATTACCCTGAAAAAAATAAATATTTGAAT
>NW_025049474.1:0-14274 GCF_019279795.1 Protopterus annectens | reverse complement strand
CCTGACTCTCTCTGATATGGTGGGGACCTCTTTGATGGCTTTTTTTGCTGGTGGGATCACACATTTGGGAGTGGCCACTTTGGAAAAGGAGGGGTGACTGCAAAGGATGTAACAGCCTCTGGATATAATCTCCATCACCTAAGTATTCTTTATGACAGACATCCACAAAGGTGAGCAGAGGGATAAACTACCTCAGACTGCCTCCATAAGGGAGCAGTGTGGCAGTCATTCAGGGCAAGTCGGGTTGCCTATTACAGAAGAGCCCCCAATATTCCTGGCTCTACATCCACTGAAAAGGCCACCTCAGCTCCTCTTTGGTTACTACTGCCATAATGACACACTCAAGGGACTCTTGGACCAAAACTACCAGTCTTTTTGAGGGACCAGAACATTTTGTCAGGTTTTCATGAACAAGTCTGCAAACGATAGGCTCCTGCCATGGTCTCATGATGGCTAGATCAATAAGGTGATCCACCAGAGAAAATACCCAAGAAGGAGAGGGTGCCAAGCCATATGCCTCAAATAGGATTGGACAGGGCAGGTCTGTGGGTCAAGTTTCCTAGCACATGAGCTCTAAGATCTCACCAAAACTGAAGTCTTCCAGAGTGGACTGTGGGGAGACCTCTCAATCCTCCTCTTGTACATCCTCTTCTTTGGAACACTGGGGAAGGAGTGTCTGAATCCTCAAAGGACTGGTCCCACAACTAGGCAGTATGTTTATGAATATCAGTTTGACTCTGACTCTGGGAAACATGACGAAGTTAAGGCATAGATGGAAGAATGTCCTTGGGGGGGAGCAGATACCAAATAATCCTATGTAGCAGCTCTTGCGGGAGAGGCTATAATCCTCTCCACAACCTTGAAGGCTGAGTCCACTCCCACTGGATCTCCATAGAATGCCAGAGCTTTCATTTATAAGATAGAGGAAGGTGACCTCAAAGAAGGAATCCCTAAACTCAAAAGAATAGATGGACCTGAGGGGGGATTTGTACGGAAGACTGACAAAAAAGGGTGTTATACAGGATGGGGCTGAAGATGGTTCTTAAATATCAGTGTTAAGACACCAGTCCCAAGATTCAGTCAAATCTAAAGGTTTTGGAGTCTAAATGGATCAGATACAAAAACCTTGGGATCAAAGTCAAGGTGGTACTCTGCGCCAAAACTTTCAGGTTCTGGATGGGTGGGCGGCTCAGACACCAGTGGAATCAAAAACAAAACCAGGGAAGGAGCGGAAATGGGAGATGAGGGGCCAGCCTGTTCCAATCTTGGTACAGAGGTGGACAGAACACCAATATCAATCTGCTCCTTAAGGCCCTCATCATACGATCCCAATCTAAATTGTCTGGGCTCCTATAAGATCTAACTGAAGACCATAGATGCAAGCTGAAAAGGGAACCTGGAAAGCTGACTCTCAGAAGTACCTTAGATCAGGTGCTTGGCTGACTTGTCTGTAATCATAATCAGTTCAGTGAAACGTTGAGCAAATGTCAGACATTTTGATAGAGCTAAAGTAACAGTCAGCTCTGATCTGAGCATTTTATGTCTAGCACCAGGAGACTCCTTTTGTTTTTGCTTTCTGGATTAATTTGGGCATCTCCTTCTCTTTCTTTGTTTGCTATCCCTGTCTCTCTTTTTTGTTTACCTCTGGATCAAAGGATGGCATGCCTTTGATCAACAGTGTGTTCCTTCTATCTGACACGGCACATCAACAAAGGCCTTGCAGATAACACAATCAGTTGTGAGATGTTCCATCCCCAAACACACTACACAGAGATGAGAGTCATGGGGCAGGGGATGACTATGCTCACACTGTGAACATTTTTAAAAACTTTTCATTATTCTTGCTCTCCATAGCAGAGAAACAAAAGCAGCTATATAACAGCAAAAACTCTACAAAAAGGAGTAAATGTTAATTATACACTCTACCTACCTAAATAGAAGAAATATTGATAGCAGTACTTAAGCTTTTAGAGAGAGAAAGCAGGGTAGGTAGGCCTATTGCTTACACTAATGAGAAAGTAAAGGTTTTGAAATAGAGAGCTTATGCAAAGACTGGTTAAAGAAGAATTAAGTTTGAAGAAAGCCATCATCTGACTATGAACTCTATAAGAGGTGGAGCACTTGTCTTGCAGGAGATCACAACCACATCTGAATGGTGAGGTGGCAAACGAGATCTGAGGCAGTTTAATCTCTTGGTGAATTACGGATAAAAGAACATTATGACAGCTCGTGGACAGAGGACTAGTTTTGCCATCTTGAATCAGACAAGTGGCTTGAAAAGTCACTAGTCTTATCAGATGGACGGGATAAATAGGATCTGTTGTTCAGTTCCTTTGTGGTTTCCTGTTACATACATACAGGAATTGTGCAACCACCAAAACCTCAGCTTTGAGATGCAGGCTCATGAGAACAAGACCCATGAAAAGGCAGACATCCAAGACCATAATTTGCAGAAAGCTATATTAATTCCACAAGGTCCTCAGTTCAGCTGCAACAAGCAAAAATGCAGATAAATGTGGTACTCTTGCCCTTTTTCAGATGTAGGCTGAAGCTAAATGTGAAATATATTGAGGAGCATTATCAACACAAGTTACATCTGCCTGTCTGCCTAGAAGCTATACTGAAATCATTTTGTAAATAGACTGGTGTCTTCTTACCCTCCTAATTCTACCTTTAAAACTACTGAGCTTCAGGGTGAAGGGGTGCAAAACTAACAAAAAGTATGGCTGTCCTGAGTTTTCCTGACAATGTCTGACAATTTTCTTTAACTGCACGTTTTTTGTCCTCATGCCTGCCAACCATCAAGCCTCTAAGGGGCCATCATCCAAGCAACCATAAGCATAAGAGTGCTTTGTGCTCTCACTGGCATTCTAGCAGTAAGAGCATGTTGTATTTATGAACTTAACTTCTACCTCTACTGGTGAAGTCAGCACTTTAATCAATACAAAGGCAATTTATACCCCCAGTCTGTGTATCTGTACTCCCTCACATACACCAACAGGGGCATCACCAGCTTGGGCAGCCATGTCTGTTCTTCAGTGGGGGCCTACCACTGAAGCAGTGGCACAGAGTGAAAACCACCATGCCCACTGGATGGGCATGCCCATCTTCCCTGACTGTGCTGTCAAGTGTCCAAGCTGCTACTCAAACATGGGTTATCTGGGGTGTAGTCCATAATGCAACTCAAAGTTGGGTCACCTCGACTCTAGTCAGAGCTTTCATGCTCTATGTCTAGTCAGGCTAATCTATGACTTCACTTTCGGTGGCTGCAAAAGTCATTTACAACAGACAACTCAGTTTGAACCTTTTTGATGCACTGTAGCTCATAAAGAGAAGCATAATGCAAACTAGATCAACTGATTTTCTTGATCATTAAAACTTCAAGTTTTAGCTGCTGTTTAAGAGCACTTGAGGGATTAGTTGAGTACATACAAATTCAGTACCTTATGTAGATGCATACTTAAGAGACACCTGGCTCCTGATACACTTCATATTTACTTTCAGAAGTAGTCATCTGTTTAAGGAAGCCTGTATCTGAAAGAAAGAAAAAACTGATTTCTTACAACAAAAAATATTTTCTGTCATTTTACATGTTACAGCAA
This sequence comes from Protopterus annectens, assembly GCF_019279795.1. Taxonomy (NCBI): domain Eukaryota; kingdom Metazoa; phylum Chordata; order Ceratodontiformes; family Protopteridae; genus Protopterus; species Protopterus annectens. Next base: position 10,672 of record NW_025049474.1, on the reverse strand, counting down.
AATAATCCTCTATATTTGATATACCCTACAAATTATCCCTTTTTAAGAGCAGCTTGTGTTTTACAATCCACTAAAACTGCAAGCAGAGCTGGTTGTTCACTTAGCACACCCCTATCTATCCTCTTCTTTGCCTATACTCTTGATTATTAATCCTTGGTATGGATAGCAGTCTAACTTGCAGTCCAAACTTCTGCTGGGCCTCATCCCACTCCGTTACCTTTCCTGCGTCATTTATTTGCTCACAAAAACTCTGATCCTTTGCCAATTTTCTCCAGTACATTCCAGCCCCCACTTGCCTATTTTCTGTACCCCTTCTTGCAGTCACCCTCCTTACTCCACTGCCATGTCAGCTTAGTTCTTAGAATATTTTGTGAAAATTGTAAATATAACATTCTGTATGGCTGTTTTTCTCCTTAAGGATAATGCATCCAAAATCCAACTCGTTCTCCTTATTTCTCAAAATTCCTGTTTCATCATCATCCCTTTCCACCTTGACTTATAACCTTCTACTTGCATTATGCATATGAGCCTTTACTGCAGAGCTCTAAAGTTTCCATTCAACTCAGGCAATCCAAAAGCAGCTTGCTCTATGGGGAGAATGAACTTAAACTGCCTTCTTCCCCTCCTGAATAAATTCATTTAATGCTTTATTGAAGAATGGGAAAACTGTACATCAGCACCCTGAATGGAGAATGAATGTTCTCCAGCAGTGTATTAATGTACAAGTAATGCCCGCTGAAAAACTAGTCCGCCTCTTCACAGCAGCATATCAAGCTGCTGTGGAGCTAGGGTCTGAAAAAAACAAAAAAACAAAATGTCCATCATTACTTTACACTCGCTAAGCAGCGCTTCTGCTGTTTAGGGAGTATAAAAAAAAAAAAAAAAAAAAGAATATGTGTATGAGTGTGTTTATGTTTCTGTCCGCATGTGAGTGACTGTGTGTGAGAGAGCGTTCTGGTGTGAGTGAATGCATGTATGAAAGCAGAGAAGACTGTTTGTGAGAGATTGAGAGTCACAGCAGTCTTGTGTGCATAGCTCTCAACTGTCCAAATTTTTACATAATGTCCAGATTTGTGCCTCATATTTTTTGTCTGTTCCTCAAAAAATTGGTGGTTTTCTGAAGTTTTATGTCAAATCAGTGAGGAGTGAATTCACTAAATAATGACAGGCATTTGTGTTTCAGGCTTTATATCTTTCAGAAAATGCACTGTAATACAAGACCTTTTATTCCAGCAACTTTCCAAGTTTATAAGAGTAATATTTAAAATGTGCCCATATTTTTGGGCCTTTGTCCCGCACATCATTTTTGGCTTTGCCCAGTTGAGAGTTATGCTTGTGTGAGTGAATGCGAGTATGAAACCAGACGAGACTGTGTGTATATGTATGTGTGTGCGAATACAGAAGAGACCATGTATGAGAGAGAGAAAGAGAGAGAATGGGCTCTCTGTAAAATTGTTGTGTTTTACTTATTTTTTTTAAGAACTTATTTTTTTAAGTACTATACTTTTTTTTATATATTTTTTGATGTAAAATGCTTCCTCCAACACCATTAACATATACTACAGAATGTTTGAAACATTAGGCAGAGGAACTATTTTACATCAAAAATATATAAAAAATTAATATTAGTACTTAAAAATAAATAAGTAAAAACAACAATTTTACAGAAAGCTCATTCTCTGCGTGCAATAATGCCTGACAGGGTGTGTGTTAATGTGTAATTAATGCTCTCCAGGGTCATAGAGGCCCTCTTCCTGTGGCATTGGGTCTCATAACACCCCTAGGTGGGCAATAATTACACATTAACACACACCCTGTCTGGCATTATTGCTGACTTAACTGTTGTCACAACTTCTACTCAGGTTAATAAAAATTTGCCTGACCTGTATATAAAACCACCAAAGGGACTAAAACATTTTCATTCCTTATACCTTACCATCCATAATCAAGAGCTTCCAATTTCCCAGTTTTTGTAATACATTTTATTTAATCTCTTTCCATATACCTTTAGCTACCAGACAATAATATTTTTTAAATTCATACACCTGAATACTTAATCTTATTTCCCCATAAGTATGTTTTCTCTGCATCAAGACCCACCAACAGTATCGTCTTACATTCTGCTTTCCTTGGATTCATCATTGTTCTATTAATGTTGCCAAATATTTGCCTCCCCTCCACAAATCCACAATGATCCATACCTATATATTTTGGCAACACCTTTGTCTATGCTAGCTAAGAAATGGCAAACAGTTTGTAATCATGTTTTAAAATTGAAATGGGTCTATATGAATCTGAATCTTCTTCTCCCTACCTAGGTAATACAGTCACAACACCTTTTTTTCATGATGCTGGTCCCCCTCTTTTAAAATGCTGTTAAGCAAATCTTCCAAATCTTTATCACTTTCTTCCTAACTTCCCAACTTCTGCAAGAATACCATAACATCCTGCAGACTTCCCTGTTGACTGATTATATATCACATTTTTATCTCATCTCTTCCCATCTTAGCTATTAATTGTGGAATATATCACAGTTTTACTCTCATCTCTTCCTGTCTTAGCTATTAATTGTGGGAGCTCATCATCCTCTAACCTTGCTTAATTAACTCTTTCATGAATATTTCCATTTGTATCATTTCTTCTTTTTCACCTTCCTCTAGATTATACACTTTCATAAAATTTGTGAAACATCTCCAACACAGCGCGCTGTTAGTGGCACAGCACGATGCTTCAGAGATCACCCACGTGCAACTAACAACGGGCAAAACTGTTTTTCAAATTATAGCTTGCTACAGATCACCCACCATGTCCCAGGACCCCCACTCCACATTTCTGGAAACACTGGGAAACATAAAGGTCCTACCAAACACCCTGATATTGGGTGATTTCAATTACCCAAACATTAACTGGGAGAACTACTCATGTACAAACTCCCTTGCCCAACATTTCCTAGAATTTATAAACTCAAATGCCCTGGATCAACTGGTCAACACCCCCACCACAGGTGACAACATATTGGACCTGGTCATCACCAACATGGGCGACTGGTGTTCCACACCGGAGGTCAACCCCTCGCTGGTTAGATCTGACCATAAACTAATCACTCTGGATATCCACATTCTGCCACCACCCCCAGTCAAAGAAACCACCATGAAAAACTTTTCAAAAGCAAACTTCACGTTACTTAAGACCGAGGTGGGAAATTTCAAAGCCCCCATGCCAAAGGATAACATTGTGCAAGCTGCAAAATTCTTTATTAATGCACTCTACGGGCACCTACAAGAATGCATGGATCATGCTATCCCAAAGAAAACCAAGACTCACTCCTCCAAGAAAAGGAAGCCAGTCTGGTGGACCCCTGTCATAAACAAGCTATACAATAGAAGGAGGAAACTAGTACAGAAAAAAGTAAAATTCCAAGAAGGGAAGACATCCCTGATCAGTATCAGCAAAAAACTACATTCCCTCATAAAATCATCCACAGCTAGCTTCGAAAGAAAAATTGCCATGGACTCCAAAGATAACCACAAGGCATTCTTTAGCTATGTCAAGTATCTAAGTGGCAATTCTCAGATCTGCTCAGTTACTGCAGAATGGCACAAAATACACTAAACCGACCGATATAGCCAACATCCTGGCAGACAGGTTCAGTGCAAACATCACTCCCCTCTCACCCCTAGAAGGGCCCATAACTATACCAGAAAAATGTAGTGCCCCTGAAATCACAGACACTCAGGTTAAAACAGCTCTCTCCAAAGTCAAAAATAGCATCAATGGGACCGGACGGTGTCCCAGGCTGTGTCCTACTCAAGCTCAAAGATGAACTAACCCCTCACCTAAACACACTGTTTAAACTCAGCCTGTCCACATGCTACGTGCCCACAGAGTGGCGCACAGCAACTGTTATTCCACTCCACAAAGGTGGAGCCACAACGGATCCCAGGAACAATCGCCCTATAAGCCTGACTAGCTTGGTCTGCAAAGCTGTGGAGCGCATCATCATGAATCTCATTAACAGAAACATTGGGAACCTCCAAACACTGGACCCTACCCAGTTCGGCTTTGTTAAGGGCAGATCATGCCTCCTAAACCTGGGGGACTTCTTTGAGACAGTTACCAAGGCTATAGACGAGGGAAAGGTGGTCCACACAGCCTACCTAGGCCTCGCAAAGGCCTTCGACACCATTCCCCACTCAGGTATTATAGACAAGCTCACCAGCCTGAACATATACCCCCACATCATGAGATGGGTTGCCAACTGGCTCACGGCCAGAACCCACATGGTAAGAGTTGCGGGAGCTAGGTCTGACTTTAAACCGGTTACAAGTGGCATTCCCCAGGGTTCAGTACTAGGAACCCTCCTGTTCTGCATATACTTCTCAGAGGTACAGGCAAGCACAGGAGGACTACGGCTGACCAAGTTCACAGATGACTGCAAACTAGGGGCTATAATTGACTCTTCGGCTGATACAGACATCCTCCAAAAAAGTCTCGCTGAGACAGATACCTGGTGTCAAAACCATGGCCTCAAGCTAAATGCCAAAATGTGCATAGTCATCCCCATTGGAAAAAAACAAAGTACCCACAAACTACCACATAGGTGGTAGCCCCCTAAATACGGAAGACATAATAAGGGATCTGGGGACCCAAGTAGATAGTAACCTCTCCTTTGATAATCACATTGCCAAAGTGGTTAGAAAATCCTTCTATGTGGCCCACCTAATCTCAAAAGGGTTTGCATCCAGATCGAAAGAGGTCATTGGGCCCCTCTACGCATCACTCATCACACCCATCATAGAGTACAATGCCCCATTTGGGATGTACTTTACAAGACACCTGCAACAACTGGAAAGACCACAGAAGTACCTCACCAAGAGGATCACTGGCCTCAAGCAGATGCCCTATGCAGCTCGACTGAAGAAACTCCAGCTGTACTCGGTTGCATACCGGCTACTCAGAGGTGATCTCTGCCTGACATAGAAGGCCATGTCCAACCCAGAATTCATGGACATGCTCCACCTAAAGAAAACCATATCCTCTCAAGCCACACACTTCAGGGAACTAAACCTCACCACAACAATAAATAGGACGTGCTGGAGGGATAGATTCCTGTCCCAGAGACATCCCATGCTCTGGAACAAGATTCCAATCTACATTAAGCAGAGCTCCTCGCTAACTCTCTTCAAGAGAAACCTTGACGAGTGGATGGGAAACAGAAAGTTTACCCCAGGGATGACTTCAATGGCTCTTGCTGGACAGAGGCACAGGGAACTAATCTAAGGGGGCGGTGAAAGCCAACACATTCCGGTTAGGCTTATAAATGCCTTTGGGCAGATAGCCTAGTACCTACCTATGAACTTAAGATCTCTAGTTATTTTTGTCATAGACTCCTTAAATTTGGCAACAACTCTTTCTACTGTTGCCTAAGTCACTGTACTAAAACCTCTGGAGTTGTTATAAAAATAGCTGCTTAACAGCAACTTTTCTGAACTAATAAATATTATCCAAATAATGCCTTATCTTCCTTTTAGCACACTGCATTTGCTTTTACTCTTGTTCTGTGAGATCCCCCTTATTTTGCAATGCTTTCACCTTTGTCAACCCCACTAAATAATTCCTTTTATTTCTTCCCCATATTTCTCTTATTTCTCTCTCATTTTAAGCTACATTTTCATTTCATCCAACTAACTATATGTCCTTTCTGAAGAAATGTCTAATCTTTCCTAATAACTCTCAAATAAACTCCCCCTACCCAATCCTTAAACTCCTCTTTTTAACACACAGGAAAGCACCAGTGTCTCATTTTCACTTCATTTCCCTGCATCTTTATCTTAGTTTTTATACAATGACTGCTCCTTGCTACTCGAAAACAAGCACCCTGACTAGACAGCCCAACCAGCATACCCATTGCTAATTGAGCACACAGTAACAAAAAAAGTTGGACTGCTGATGTACCACTGAGGAGCCAGACTTTCTATTGGCATATGCTGGGGGACAGTAAAATACAAGGAAAATCAGGCATGCTCTGCAGAATTAAAGAAACAGAAACCTACACGACTTTCTTCGCATGTCTCAGCTGTCCACTGTAAAATTCTGGCTTTTTAAACATTAAAAAACAGCAACAGAGATTCTCTTTTCTCATTTGCTTCTCCTGCACTGCACTGATGTACTGTGCAAGCGTGGGAATGCAAATCCCACATGCATGTGCTGTTCATCAACAAACAAAGAAAAACTAAGAAGACAAGTGCTGTTAAGACAAAATCATTATTTAAGAAATACAAGCAATTTCTTTCTCAAATAATGTCATTTTATAAAAGCAATAACCCACTCCTGTTTGTAGATTTATCAGGGTTTACCCACAGTTGGCTCTGTTTAATCAGTTGTGATCAACCATACCAACTGTGGGTAAATCCTGACATACCCACAAACAGTCATGAATTACAGATTAATTATCAGTGCACGATCTGAAAGAGTTATTGGATGGCTGTCAAAACTAAATATTAAACACACGTTTACTAAATGTTTTCAGGAAACTTGATTCATTGGTTATGTTCCAAGTATTTGGAAAGAGGCATTTATGTTTCTGCTGTTTAAAGGTGGGGATGTATCAAAAGTAACAAATTACAGACCTATTAAGTTTAATCAGTATTCTGGAAAAATGTTTTGTAATGGTGGTGTTAAACTTGACAGATGTATCGAATACTAATCAGGAAATAACATAAATGTATCAGGAAGATCATGCTTTACAAGCCTTTTGTGTTTTTATTGTTCTGTTTGGGAGGCTATGGATGGTGGATCGCATGTGGATGTGGTGTACCTAGATATGGCTAAAGCTTTTGATGTGGTACACTATAAGCATATTTTTGCATTGTGTCTTTGTGGATTTAGAGAAAGCATATGACAGGGTGCCTAGGGAGGAGTTGTGGTATTGTATGAGGAAGTCGGGAGTGTCAGAGAAGTATGTAAGAGTGGTACAGGATATGTACGAGGGTAGTGTGACAGCGGTGAAGTCTGCGGTGGGAGTGACGGATGCGTTTAAGGTGGAGGTGGGATTACATCAAGGATCAACTCTGAGCCCTTTCTTATTTGCAATGGTGATGGACAGGTTGACAGACGAGATCAGACAGGAGTCCCCGTGGACTATGATGTTTGCAGATGACATTGTGATCTGTAGTGAGAGTAGGAACAGGTGGAGGAGACCCTGGAGAGGTGGAGATATGCTCTAGAGAGAAGAGGAATGAAGGTCAGCAGGACTAAGACAGAATATATATGTGTGAATGAGAGGGAGGATAGAGGAATAGTGAGGATGTAGGGAGTAGAGGTGGTGAAGGTGGATGAGTTTAAATACTTGGTATCAGCAGTTCAGAGTAATGGTGAGTTTGGAAGAGAGGTGAAGACGAGAGTACAGGCAGGATGGAGTGGGTGGAGAAGAGTGTCAGGAGTGATTTGTGACAGACGAGTACCAGTAAGAGTGAAAGGGAAGGTCTACAAGAGGGTAGTGAGACCAGCTATGTTATATGGGTTGGAGATAGGGGCATTGACAAAAAGGCAGGAGTCAGAGCTTGACGTGGCAGAGTTGAAGATGTTAAGATTTGCACTGGGTGTGACGAGGATGGACAGGATTAGGAATAAGTATATTAGAGGGTCAGCCCAGGTTGGAAGGTTTGGAGACAAAGCCAGAGAGGCAAGATTACATTGGTTTGGACATGTGCTGAGGAGGGATGCAGAGTATATTGGGAAAAAGATGCTAAGGATGAAGCTGCCAGGTGGTTTGTGTGACAGAGCAAGATACAGAGGACAGGAAGAAATGGAAACAGTTGATCTGCTGTGGCGACCCCTGATGTGAGCAGCCAAAAGAAGAAGAAGACGACACTATAAGGATATTTTGAAATCAATGGTAAACAAAGACTTACACATCACCTAATCAAATAATCATTAATTGGCTTTATGGTAGACAGTGCAGGGTAAAGGCTGGAGACTACTCCTGAATTAGAAAAAAAATAATTTGCATCTGTTTACTGGAATGTCTACTGGGCCAGAGAGAGCCCATTTTCAGTAGAGGCCTGGGGAGAAACGCTCCAAAAACAAAACAGACATGATAAAGCTACAGAATCAAAACAGTATCAAAAACAGACATGATGTTTAATACTAATTACAAGGAGGTGACAAAATGAAATAGACAGTATAGAAGTTATAAAAATACTAGGTTACAGTGAGTAGTAATACAAAAATGATTTTAAAGATACAAAACAAATAAGAGTGCCAGTCAATGACACAGAATTATTAGTATATGTGCGAGCATTCCAGTTTTGCAGTAGAGAGGAAATGATGGAGAGTAGCAGTTGGTTAGACAGAGTAAGGTACAGGCTTACAACATTTGCTATATAGACAGCAAGATTAAATTGAAGATAAAGTTAACTAAATGCTAATATATCGACAGAGTATGTGTGGCTGGGTGGCTCATATTAGGACTTAGTAAGTTGGAAGCACTGAATATATACATAAAATGTCAGGGGCATAAGTGAGATAGGGAGGAAGAAGATGAGCTGTTGAAGCAGGTAGGCTAGGAACATTTTTTTATGGTCAGTGATGGTACAAGTACATAGCCAACAGGAGATTAGGTGTTGTCTCAATGATGTCTTAAAGTGTTCAGGGTTGCTAGTAGTCCTAATTGATGGAGGGAGAGAATTCCATAGCTTGGCGATGGTGTAGGGGTAGCGCATCTGACCAGCAGAAAGGTTAGGTTTTGCTACAATAAGGAGCATCTGACTGACCAGTTGGAGATGTCTGTTAGGGTGATACATGGTGAAGACAGAAGAGAGGGCATGACAGCTAGAAGGCTTGTAGATTAACTTATGAGCAGTGGTTAGTTGGAGGTATGTTGGATGTTGGGGAAGTTCTAGCCAGTTTAGACATTGGAGTGATACACATTGGTGGGAGGAGTGTTTGGCATTGGTTACAAATTTTGCGATTTTACTGTAGCACAAGTCCAGTTTGGATTTACGAGATGATTATATCTTAGCAAGGAGTGGTGTATGATGGAAGTAAAAAGGAAGAGGCAAGGAATAGTCTTGCGGCATAGGTGAGGAAGTGTTTGTGCCTGTAAATTATGCCTAGTTTCTGATGGGCTTTTTTTGATACTAGTGTTAATATAATGGTCAAAAGTTAGGTTTTTGTTTATAATGACACCTAGAAGTTTGGTATGAGGGACTACTTCGATTCAAATGTTGAGTGGCTGACTGTTAAATTAATTTTTGGTTAGGGGTGAAGTTTTTTGGGGATGAATATCATGAGTTTGGTTTTTATTAGCATTTAGGGCTATTGGTTATTATACATCCAGGTTTCAGAGGAGGTGAAGGCATTTTGGGAAAGTGTCACTAGCTCTGAAGTGGGCTTGGCCACGTAGATGATGGTAGAGTAATCTGCATATTGGATGACAGCAGCTTGGGCGATACTGGTATGGAAATCATTGATAAAAATACTGACAAGCAGTGGACCTAGTATGGACCCTTGTGGGACTCCACTTTTGATGTTAAGGAATGCAGAGGATTGGCGCCATCTGGCTGCTTGCTGTCTACCTATACGGTATTAGAAAACCATTTTAGGGTGGAGGGAGATATGCCTAAATTGGATAGTTTGGAAAGCAGAAGAGGGTGGGAAACAGTAAGGCCTTGGAAAGGTCAATAAATAGTGTGGAGACAATGTTTCCTGTGTCTCTAGCATGGCTGATTTTGTCCAAGAAGGATACAAGAGCAGTGGTGGTGCTGTGTCCAGGCCTAAATCCATGCTGGGTTGGTTGGGGAGAGAATGTTGTGGTGTTGTAGGTAGTTAAGTAGTTGGCCATGAACACATTTTTCCAAGATTTTGGAGACAGGTGACAGGATGGCAACTGGTCAAAAGTTAGATATGTCATTATTTCTACCTTTGTGGAGAGGGAGAATAAATGCTTTTTTTCCAGAGGGTGGGAATGAATGACTTTTGAATGGATCTGTATAGAAGTATAGTGATGGGATATGCTATAGTCTGCTGATATTTGTAGAAATTCTGGTGGTAGGTTATCTGGAGCGTTAGATCCAGGTTTAAGTTAAAGAAGTTTTTTTATGGTGGATGTAGGTATGGGTAAGAGAGAGAAGTTTGGTGTTGGTGTTGCAGATGCTTCTGGTGGAAGTGGGTTGATTTGTGGGAAATTGGCAGTGAGATTGGCTTTGCTGTTTTTAAAGAATGAATTCAAAAGTGAGGCTATTTCAGCTGGGGCCTTGTCTGGATCAGGAGAGGGATTTTCGCTTTTTCCTGGGTTTAACAGTGAGTTTATGGACCTCCAGAACTTTTTAGGATTTTGCATATGGTTATTCTGCAAGCTAATGTTGTGCACCTGTTTGTTTTGAAGACTAGTTGCTTTACTTGATTATGTAGTTGTTTGTAACGAGTGAAGTCGGTGGGGTTTTTGCTTGTATGCCATAACTTCCAGACCTTGTCCCTATCTTTCATGAGTTGGTTGGTCGATTTAATGAGCCATCTGGCCTGGTTGGTTTTCACTCTCCTATGCTGGAGAAGAGCCCGATTGTCTATTACTTGGAGGAATGTTGAATTAAAGAATTCAGCAGCATTATCCAGGGGAAGGACTTTTAGTGGATGTCAGCTGATATTTAACAGAGTATTATTACAGATACAT
>NW_025049473.1:0-2500 GCF_019279795.1 Protopterus annectens | reverse complement strand
CACACACACACACACACACACACACACACACACACACACACACACACACACACACACCTTGCTTGCATGCACACACACACACAGACTCCTTGCTTGCATGCACGCACACACACAGACTCCTTGCTTGCATGCACACGCACACACACCCAGACTCCTTGCTTGCATGCACACACACACACCCAGACTCCTTGCTTGCATGCACACACACACACAGACTCCTTGCTTGCATGCACACACACACACAGCTTGCATGCACACACACACACACAGCAGCTTGCATACACACACACACACACACACACACACACACACACACACACACACACACACACTCCTTGCTTGCATCCACACACACACTCCTTGCTTGCACACACACACACACACACACACACACACACACACACACACACACACACACACACACACTCCTTGCTTGCATGCACACACACACACACACACACACACACACACACACACACACACACACACACACACACTCCTTGCTTGCATGCACACACACACACAGACTCCTTGCTTGCATGCACACACACACACACACACACACACACACACACACACACACACCTTGCTTGCATGCACACACACACACACACACACACACACACACACACACACACACACACACACACACACACACACACACACACACACACACACACACACACACACACACTCCTTGCTTGCATGCACACACACACAGACTCCTTGCTTGCATGCACACACACACACACACACACACACACACACACACTCCTTGCTTGCATGCACGCACACAGACACACACACTCCTTTCTTGCATGAACACACACACACACACACACACACACACACACACTCCTTGCTTGCATGCACACACACTCCTTGCTTGCATGCACACACACACACACACACACACACACACACACACACACACACACACACACACACACACACACTCCTTGCTTGCATCCACACACACACACTCCTTGCTTGCACACACACACACACACACACACACACACACACACACACACACACACACACACACACCTTGCTTGCATGCACACGCACACACAGCCAGACTCCTTGCTTGCATGCACACACACACACAGACTCCTTGCTTGCATGCACGCACACACACCCAGACTCCTTGCTTGCATGCACACGCACACACACCCAGACTCCTTGCTTGCATGCACACACACACACCCAGACTCCTTGCTTGCTTGCACACACACACAGCAGCTTGCATATACACACATACACCCAGCAGCTTGCATACACACACACACACACACACACACACACACACACACACACACACACACACACACACACACACACACACACACACACACACACACACACACACACACACACACACACACACACCTTGCTTGCATGCACACACACACACACAGACTCTTGCATGCACACAGACACACCCAGACTCCTTGCTTGCATGCACTCACATACTCAGACTCTTGTATGAACACACACACACACAGACTCCTTGCTTGCATGCACGCACACACACAGACTCCTTGCTTGCATGCACGCACACACACACAGACTCCTTGCTTGCATGCACGCACACACACACAGACTCCTTGCTTGCATGCACACACACACTCCTTGCTTGCATGCACGCACACACACCCAGACTCCTTGCTTGCATGCACACACACACACACACTCCTTGCTTGCATGCACACACACACCCAGACTCCTTGCTTGCATGCACGCACACACACCCAGACTCCTTGCTTGCATGCACACACACACAGCAGCTTGCATACACACACACACACCCAGCAGCTTGCATACACACACACACACACACACACACACACACACACACACACACACACACACACACACACACACACACACACACACTATAATAATCCCAAAATGCAATGCCAACTGTAAGACGTGATCTTAAAAATAAAGTTTGGGGAAAATACTTTGACATGTTAGCAACAGGATAAGTGAACTAAAAGATATACACACACACACACACACACACTCCTTGCTTGCATCCACACACACACACACACACACACACACACACACACACACACACACACACACACTCCTTGCTTGCATGCACGCACACACACCCAGACTCCTTGCTTGCATGCACACACACACAGCAGCTTGCATACACACACACACACACACACACACACACACACACACACACACACACACACACACACACACACACACACACACACACACACACACACTCCTTGCTTGCATGCACATGCACACACACCCAGACTCCTTGCTTGCATGCACACACACACACCCAGACTCCTTGCTTGCATGCACACGCACACACACCCAGACTCCTTGCTTGCATGCACACACACACACCCAGACTCCTTGCTTGCATGCACACACACACACCCAGACTCCTTGCTTGCATGCACACACACACACACAGACTCCTTGCTTGCATGCACACACACACCCAGACTCCTTGCTTGCATGC
>NW_025049472.1:0-14301 GCF_019279795.1 Protopterus annectens | reverse complement strand
TTTAGAAAAAAAAAAAAAAAAAAATTTTTTTAAAAGGACTGAGTTTTTTTGGGGAACCCCATCCCCTTTAAATTATTTTTTTTTTTAAAATAAGGAATTAACCCCCATTTTTTAATTTTAAAATTGTTTAAATAAAGGCCCTTAAAGGGGAATTTTAAGGGGGGTTTTTAAACCATTTCCCTGAAATTTTTTTTTTTTTTTTTTTTTTTTTTTTTTTTTCTCTTGTTTCTTTTTTTTTTTTTCTTTGCTTTTTTTTTTTTTTTTTTTTTTTTTTTTTTTTTTTTTTTTTTTTTTTTTTTTTTTGGGGGGGGGGGGGGGGGGCGGGGGGGGGGAGGGGGGGGGGGGGGGGGGGGGGGGGGGGGGGGGGGGGGGGGGGGGGGGGGGGGGGTAAATTTAAATTAAAAAATAAAAGGGGAAAAAAAAAGAGTTGTTTGAAAAAAAAAAAAGGGGGGTTTTTGAAGCTACCAAGAAAGCTGAATAAGTCTGGAAAAAAGGGTTTCTGCAGTCATACATAATGAAATGAATGAGACAGCCACAACCAAAGAGTGAATGTTTTAAAATAAAGTACAGAACCTGGACTTGTCCCCCACAATTTGGATATGTTGCTGTACCCTTGCATTATGGAGATAGTATGGTTGTATGAAATGCTGAACATCCACAGTTGTCTAGCCCCATATACATCAAATGTAGCAGGATGCTGTACCTGAAACAGAAATATGAACATATATGAAAAAAAAGGGAAATTTATATTAATGTAGCAGTAACACCCCATCACCAACTTTCCTAAGGTTACATACAGGAAAATAATACATGTAGGGATATATATCTGCATCTACTAGGAATGTACAGTATATGTATAGGTAGTTTTTTTAATTAATATTTCTACCCTACCCTATTTTCACAAATTATGCCATTCCACACCAAACTGGGTATGTGTATTCACAATTAACCATGGACATTTGTCCTGTTGGTTCATAATATCTGCATTTTGGGATGCATGTGCCCTGTTCACATATCCAAACCTGATGGCCTGTTGCCACCAATAAACCCTGCATGCTGGGAACCCTGTTGTTCAAATATGCATGTGTTATGCTTGCTGTTCAATGTTGAATTCATGGTGTTTGGTTAATGGGAATACTGATGCATGCTGTTACAACAAATTTTTGAATGGTGTTGTTTTATACTAACCCAAAATGCCATAAAATACTGCTAAACATGGGACAACAGGAAGGGGGGTTTCCGGGACCCACCTCTCCCACCTCAGCTGGCAGTGCACCTGGCACCAGTGCCCAGGCGGGGACCTCCCCCCCGGTGGCCCTGTGCCACCTTCAGGTGGAAGCTGCAGGGATGGGGCTCACCCCCTCTGCAAGCGGGCCCGGGAGGAACCCCCACTCACCCTCCATAGGGTCCGGCTGTGGTGTGGGAGATCGGGTTTTGTGCTGATCCCCTATGCCAGTTTGAGGAGAGTGGTGCAACTCAGGGTGGGCCCATCCACACCCCCCAGCACAGCCCCCTGGGCTGTGAAGGCCAGTGGTAACTGCCCATGGGTGGGGATCTCGTTCCACTGTTGCCATCTGTGGGCTCATGGGCTTATCCAAACATCCCCTCATCAATTGTTTTTCCCCCCACATGTGTATACCCCCCCTGTATGCATCTTGTTTGTCTTGTTTTAACCTCCCAACCTCCCTCCCCAAATATACCTACTTCCTGTACTAAATTCCACTCTCACCTGAAAAAAATAAAAACAAAAAATTACCCCCCATACATAGCTGCCCTTTTTAAACACCGCTGGACATGTAAACTGAAAATTTTAAATTGGCGTACAACATATTTTGTTGTCCTCACCCCTCTCAGGGGTGGAAGGTTTAAAATTTTCCCCCTTTAAAATTGCACAGCTGTTGCTGATAAAGGGGCAGCTATGGCCTTTCCCCACATCCTGCACACCCCCTTTTTACTGTCCCCTCTTTGTGCCCCTTTTCCCCCTTTCCTATTCCCCATTTTTTTTTTTAAAAAAAATTAGTGGTTTTGGGAGAAAGCACTTTTAAGCAGAGTCATTGGAGGGGGGGCCTAAGCAAAAAACCCCAAAACCCATTACAACTGCTTAAAAGTGCCTTAGCCCTTGATGACAAGGCCTTTTCTGCTCACAGCAAAAAAAAATTTTTCCCCCCCCCCTTGGCCCAAAAACCCTACCACAAATATAAAAGAACCAAAAAAATTTTCATGAAAAAAAATAAAAAGGGGAAAATAAAGGCCTTTAAAAAGCTTTTTTTATTTTTACTTTTTTGTGGAATTGCATTACATTAGTGTGAAAGAAAACAGCCATGCTAGGGGAAAAATTTTTAATGTTCCCCCCAAAGAAAGAGCAGATAAACACCACCATATTTGAATAAAAGAGGCCAACCTCCCAACTGTGACTGATTTACAGGGATGTCCCTGTTTTGGGAAACAATGTTCCCTGTGCCCCACTGACCCCTGTGAAATGTAAAAAGTAGGCAGAAAGTGGGGAATCCCTTTAATGGTAACTGTCAATAAGTTAAATAGACACTACTTCCATGGCAGAAAGGGTGTAGTAATACAGATGCTCAAAATACCCCACAGTCCAAACTGCAGAATATCTGGAATATATCAGGGGTGTATCCCATTGTTATGTACCTTTCCCTGCGGCTGGTCAAATATATCCCTGAGAGTATCTGTAAACTGAAAGTGTCAGTAACAAACAGGCATATCAGCCTGTCTGCTGTTACAACTCTGCAAATAGCTGAAATTTTCCACAAGCATCCCCTTTATGTAGGAGTACAACACAGAAATATCAAAGGATGTAGCCATCTAACATACTAATGACAGTATAGCAGTTACAAGCACTGCATGTGCCTGATATTCATAATTGAGTACAATATACATTGTCCTCCCCCCACCCCGGGGTGGAAGGTTTCAAATGTCACAGCAAATGTCAAACATATGTACAGCTATTTAGTTAAAGAAATGTGCAGCTATGGCCCTACCCCCAGCCTGCACACCCCAAGCTGGTGTACTGACTTCCTGCTTCCCACAACTGTTTAAAAGTCCCATTCACCTGTATGACAACCCAGTTTTGCTCAGAAAAATAAAATATGTAAGTGTCAAACCCAGACCTTGGGCTCACCAGACTGCATGAAGTCCCCCGCCACAGCAAACATATAAGAACTTGGTTTTAAAAGAAATATATCATGAAACGGGAAAATGAAAGGGAAAATGGGAAAGCCATAGCAACACTTTCCCAGAAAGACAAATATAACGGGGTGAATGTAAAGGGAAAAACAAAAGCCATAGAACACATTGCAAGAACTACTGTTGTATCCCATTTAAATTTCCCCCCAAGGGAAATATACTCCCATGTAAACAGTGTTAGCATTAGAGGGGGATTTAACATACACACTGAGAAGAGTGAACTGGAAGAAGCAACAGTCAGGTTTCAGTACAACATGCATTTCATGGCTACAACACAGCTTAGATATGAAAATATACCAACCTTCTGACTACACAACAGTGTCCACAGCAAACAAGCATGGTCCCCACCTTGAAAACTGAAAGGCCTGCCTACCTAACCTATCATTTTATAGCAGTGCTGAAATCACAGTGAGAACTGCAATTACCACACAGCAGGCTGCATGCAATTACTAAAGGGGCCCACCAATTGGTGCAGAGGCCATCACATGCACAGGGAGATACTCAAAAGCATTACTGCCAGTCCACACATGAAAAATTTTGCAGCAACTGGGGGGAGAGAGAGAGAGAGAGACAGAAGAGACAGAGACAAAACAAAAAAAAAAACAAGCCAGCCAGCAAGGGCAGCAAAAACCAGCAAAAAGCAAGCCAGCAAGCCAGCCAGCAAGCCAGCAAAAAAGCTGTAGGACAAAGGTAATGTAAACTAATAATCTAATAATTAAAACGTGCCCCCTCCATATGTGTTAGCAGTCTGTATCTATATGTATATGCAGATGTGCATAGGGCAAGGGACATACTGCAACTGTTAGTGAAGGCTGGACAAAATATTAGTTGAAGGTTTATAACAAAACAATGTAGGTTGTGTGTGGCATTGAAAACAGCATGCAGTGCATATTGTCATGTGGGGGGAACTTCTGTGGGACTGAGCCAGTGAGGCCTGCTACAGCTAGGCCTGAGGACAGCATAATGCATTGCACAACATGCAATATATTACAGAAGGGTATGTCTCACAACTTTTTCAAAGTATATTCCCACCATGAAAGGGGGGATTATGTGCCTAATGTGCATGTATATGTACAGCAATGGATGTTTAGAATGTGTGTGTGTGTGTTTATATATATATATATATATATATATATATATATATATATATATATATATATATATATATATATATATATATAAAGAAAAAGAAATATGTATAACATTTAAAGGCATATAAACCCCATGTTATATGCATCCATAATTAAAACATTTTAATAATACCACATATGGTTTGTACCATAGGTGGGGAACATACAATGAAAATATTTTGATATTACAGGGGCACATATTTGTAATTGTACATTATTGTCATAAAAAGGTGTGTATAAAATTATATTAAAATAATAAATGTTATTATGTATATAAACTAAGCAAGTGGAAAGGACAGACATACCTAACAAAGAGAAAATCCCCCAAACACTTTCCCTATGCAGACTGACTCTCAAAACCACAGCTAGGGGGTTTGCATACCTACACAAGGATTGGACATACACAGTTATGTCACACCCATACCATTTGGGACCACCATGGCAACAACAATTACCCTACATGCCCTAGGTAATTTGTACCACATAAACAGCACATGCTGGATACAGGTTTCTATACAAATATGCCACCCCAGAAAACCCCCCAGCATTAACAAACAAGGCCCTTTTAGAGATGTCATACATCCCCCTGATAAATGTTATGGAGATAGGTATATCCCCTGGAGTCACCTCTGAAACCCTTTTACAGGAGAAATAAAATACATTTGTCCCAAAGGGGGCAGGGTAGCATATGGCTAGGCTGCCCTAGGGGCCAATAGCATATACCTCCCTTTGACACAATGCACACACAAAAAGTACTCAGTGAAAACCCGTTTGTAAATTGAATGAGTGTGACATGATTGTGTGAAAGGTCTGTAAAGGTGTGATATTTTAGGGGAGTTTGTGTCTGTCAGGGTAGTTGTGTCCTTGGTGTGAGGCCAGAAAAGATGTGTAGTTATGGGATGCAAACATAGTAGTTTGGCATATGTTGGGGTTTCCCTGTGTACAACGGTGTCCCATGTAGGCAGAAGCAATACATGTATGCTCAGTAAGTGGTACTGGTGTGAATAGCTCACTTTGAACTGTTGTACTACCTAAATGTAGGCCTAAACACACAGTATGGTGTATGTTCACATTCCCCGGTAACACTGTTGGGGTGTTTTTTGTAGTCTGCACAGATTACATACCTCAGCATAGGTATCTGTAAGTAGGGGCACTTATAAGGTACACAGTTTAAAGCTCATTTTTGTTGATACAGGGGTTGTATGTATGTTAATTTTGTGTAATGATGCCTGTACCATGGCCCAATCACATGTGTGTTACAGGGTATTTTGTGTACCTGGGCCCTGTATACTCCAGCAGTATGCTGGCTATATTTAAAAACTGTGCACATATGTAGGTAGGGTATGGCATCAAAGACTAGGGTGGTTACCACTGAAACTGTAATGTGCATTGCATTCATTGGGGTGACAAAATTCTTCATCCATTAGCTTGATATATACCCCAGTGTGAGGGTGCATTGTCCCCCACAGTGTGCCAGTGCTTTTGTATACTGTTTGTTGTATGGAGTGTGGCAGGCACTGTCCCGTTGTGGGAGCACTGATATGTGGTATTGAACATGTGTATCCCCCGATAGACAGACAGATGCTGTATATGGCAGTTAAGTGATATCAGTACATTAGAATATTAAGTGTGCCCATGACTTGCTCACAAAGTTTTTTTTTCCAGGGTGATGGTGCTCAGCAAACCCACCTTAAACAGCAGCAGAGATCAGGAGATCCACCAGAGCCTGGTGCAGAATTACTTTTGCTGTTTTTCCCGGACCAGCCAGAACCAGCAAGGGGTGCACTGTGGCAAAATCTTGTCCCGGGGAAATGACATAGGCATGCATAACCGGGCATATGAGCAGGTCCATCACTGCAGTGATTTAATTAGACATGTCCCGCAGCATGCGCTGATATCCACAGACAAAAGCTTGCCACAGGGGTGGGGTACCATCCCAATCACCAGTGGGAGGAGCACCTCCTTTTTGTGGCTCCAGGCCAACAACAGCACATCCACAAACATGTGTCATCATGGGGGAGCCACCCAGCATGTTGAAATGGGGCAATAACACCCTATCTGTAGTTGACTGTCCTCTGTACTGGTAGTTTTGCTGTGTGAGATGTGTACTGTGTGTAGCTGTTAACCCCCATTCTTCCAAGATTGATATTCTGAGCATAATCTGTACAGAAAACCACCTGTTGTTTCTGATTTATCATACTCACAAACAATGGCACAGTTGTGGCCACTGGCAATCACTGTCATATTTTTGCAGGTCCCTCTGGAGTGACAGCAGGGCCAATCCATGCTGGTGAGTGTGTTTAAAAATACTATTGCTAATGACATGTGCATGTCATATGGAGGGGTAGTCTGTGCATATGTAACACACCTCCCTAATGCATGCTGTGCATGTTTGTGTGAGACATGCATATCCCCTATTTCAATAGCTGCCTCACTCACATGCAATACACAGAGCATGACACACGTGTGGCAACACTCTGGACATTGTATAGGCATACCCCATACACATGTTCACAACAGAAAATGTTTGGCAAAACACTACACCTTAGCCTGCTACACATGTCCAAATGACACCTGCTGTATGGCCACCCCTTTAGTATCCCACTTTTCATCTACAGCACACATAATATACCTGAGGGGGTTTAGGCCTATCATGTCTTTTTGCAACAGTTTTGAACAAATAATACATTCATGTTAGGCAATGCTCACTTTGGCCACCTTACAAACCCCTGTAACAAGTGGCTGTGTAATTGTGGATGTAGTCATGTTACTGAGCAGGTACAGCATGCTAGCTGCCTGTCTGGCCCCATTAATATTGTTGACTGACCACAAAAGCATGTTGATCATGGCTCATGTTACTACACCACATCCAGTTCCACCACAAAAGTACACATAGCAGTCATTTCCCCCGTTTTGTGTGTGTGTGTGTGAAAATATATGCACCCACAGCATGTAACACTTGCACAACATTGTTATGTCCTTGTAAAATTGTGTCCCAGGGTAAAAATCCCGAACAACACACACAACATCAAGTACCGATACTGTTATTAAAAAGGGCTGTCTACACTTGCACTGCATGTTCCTGTGCAACACATAATCTGCATGCTGACACATGTGCAGTGATGTTTTTTCCCTTTTGATACTGTCAACCCCCCAAAAAAGTATTGTGTATGTGTTGGATTGCAGGTGTGTCTTTTTTGTATCTGCTGTACTGGGGGTGTGCCTGTGTGCTTTTGTGCCTGTGTGCCTGTGTGCTTTTGCATGTGTGCCTTTTGCTGTGTTTTGTGTGTGTGCATGTCCTGTGTGCATGTGTACATGTGGCCTTTTCATGTGTGCATGTGTGCCTGTGTGCATGTGCTTGTGCATTTTTGTGTGCATTTTTGTGCATGTGTGCATGTGTGCCTTTTGCATGTGTGTGCATTTTTGCATGTGTGCATTTTGCATTTTGCTAATATTTTTGCACATTTGTAAACTGTGTTTCCTATCTTTTTCTCACAGGTTCTGATGTTTCTCTGGTGGAGTGCAGCAGGGAACCTGAAGCCACTGCTGGGGATAGTGATTATGATGATACATGTGTAATGGCACAGGGATTGACAGGGTCTTTGTTGGTCAGCCAATTGACATACACAGCAGTCAACCCCATCAATGACAGTCATCCGTCACCATGTCCTTAGCTGAGGGACAGCATACAGTGGCATTGACCAGGGGGTGTGGTATCATTGGCACATCCCCTCACAGCAGCCATGGCCAGATTCCCGACATGGTACCACACAGGAAGATGTCCAGGGGTTCTCTGGGGGCATCCATGGGGTACCCCTGTCAGGGCCCCCCAGAGGTCTTTCAACCTCAGCTATGTCCCCGGGGTGTAATGCAGGCACAGGCCATGGAACATACACCAGACAGGGTGTGAGGGCCCCAGAGCACATACACCCTATGAATGACACTATGCGGCGGTGCCATCCAAACATCAGCAAGGTCATTGATAGACTTTGGGGGGCACATTAGATCTCTTTCCCCAACTACATGTCCAGGGGCCAGGACAGTGCAGGACAGTTGAGGCATCGCGGGATATGCCAGCAACATTATCAGCTGGCAGTCGAGATGACAAAAAACCCCGCCACTCCCATAGTGCCAGTACCAGCCCCAGCAATGCTGGGTCTGTGCTGTCATTGACCCTGAGACCATGTGCTGGCTCTGGACAGTCCCAGCAGGGACATGTGTCCAGTCAACAACCCCCGCTTCTGATGACAACCCCGTCTGGCTTAGTACCTGTCGTAGCACCCTGCCAGGCACAGGTACTTTTCCTGGCCAGAGACAGTGATCTGATGACCTGGCAGGTACAGTCTGTGGCTGTCCACAAACACCTATATGGCAGCCATGTGGAACTTTTGCATGCATAAAACACACATAATGCTAACACCTAGGGCTAACACATAAAACACACATTGCACAACATTGCCCATGTTGTACTGTTGACCCTCACTAACACACACACACACATACATGTCAAGGATGTGTTGGAACTCTGGCAAAAAGTACACACCCTGTGCATATGATGAAAATGTGCCCCCCTGCCATCTGTAACATTGATGCAGGAACAGGGTACATGGTGCTGATGCACAGGGTGACACTAAATGTAGTAATATTATCATGTTGTTAACAGTACAGTGTAATGATATTGTTGTGGGTATATTCGCATGCATTGCCTATGTTTGTCATTGCAGTTTTGTATACACCAGTGTTAAAAAGTGTACTGTCTGCCCTGTGCCACATGGCTGTTGTGTGTACCTGTGCCTGCATGTGTTGGGGTGTGGACAGTACATGTGTGATGTTTGCAGCACTGAGTTGCAGGTGTACATTTTTGAACATGGTTAAAGGAACATGACATGGGACAGTATGCTGTGGGGGATAATTTCCAAATGTCAATGGTCTGCATTCTGTATATACACAGCCCTAGCCTGACATTCAGTGGTCATTACATGGTGTCTCTCAACTGATAAAAGATGTAGGAACCTGGTGTCAGTGATATCCCCGCAGTACTACACTATACCAGTAGCCATTCTTTCTGACCCCCCCCATCCCTGGGAACAATACTCTTTGGCATATAGCAGCCTCATGTACATGCCAACACACTAGGATATGTCCATCCAGACTGAAATCATACAGTGGCAAAAATGCATTCTAAAGACACACCTAACCACCACAAGGTATCATACAGACAGATACCTGTTGTAAGCCCTGTGTATTGTGTAACACAATTTTGGATTTCATCCAAGTTAACATATATTCCAAAGTATCTGAGGTGGGACACCTAGAGAAGGGTTGGGGTTTTACAGGGGACAAATGATCCTTTCCTGTATTTCACATTTCCGGTTTATTCTGCATCTCGGTGATCACCTAACAAAAGGTTCTGTTTTTGGCAAAGTTGCCAACACCACACTGGTGTCCCTTCACAACTTTTTGTTTTAAAGTCTGATAAACTCGACATGCCCCCAAATTTAACAAAAGTTTCATGGGGGTTCACATAGTTGGCCAGGACACGATCACCATACCTGATTGTCACCAACATAATTATGGCCTAATTGAAACCCACATCTGGCAAAGGTAACAACTGTATTCTTGGGGAAACCCCACATAGGAAATATTAAAGGTCCTCTTCTGTATGTGGCACACATCCGATGCTTGTTACGTTTAAAAATTCTCAAAATAAAAAAAACACAAAACAACAGGTTTTAGGGTTTAAACCCCTACCTAACTATGTTATGATACTTGAGAGAGCATTAGCGCCGGATTCCATTTCTGGGGGTTTCCTTTTTCCTGCTGTATTTATAGGGTGCTGACATCATCAGTCTTTCCAAAGAGGAATGTACATCTTTATTTTTTCCCAGTTTAAAACCTTCCTTTTCCCGATAATTGCAATATACACACCCCCCTGCCCCCAACAACAGCTTTGCAGGATTAAAACCCCCCCTAATTTTTTATATACTTAAGATCAACACCTTTTGCATTACTGGAAGATTTCTCCTCCCCTTTTTTTGGGTGCGACATCACAATCTTTCCAAAGAGGGAAAGAATCTTTACACCCCATTGGGGATAACAAATTTTGATTGATCCCATTTAGGGTCACAATCCACGGGACCCATTATGTTTTTACCCTCCAACCACAGGACTTGAACCAACAAAACCCAAAGGGGGATCCATTCACACAGATAAACCCTCTGGGGTTGGTACCATACAACTGAACCATACATAACAATACCATTTCAAAACGCTTTTGTTTGGGTGTATTCAAACCCCCCTAAAATAACCCACTTTGGCTTTCCTGGGAACATGAGGATATGAAGGCTTCAAAACCATTATTGGGGACTTCGGTTTTGACAGGAACTACTACCCCCCCAAAAACATACCCACAGCCACTAATTTCCTTTTTAAACCCCGTCACCACCCCACAAGGGGTCATATTGGACCTGAATTTTACCAACAGGGGGCCATGTTTTCCCCCCGGGTGAACCACATTTTTAAACAGAAAAACAACTTTCCCTACACCAATGTCCCCCCCCCCAGCCAAGGAAATCACTTAAAGTTTCTCAAAAACAGACTTTTCACTTTAAACGGGGTGGAATCCAAAAGGCCCCCTGGGATAATCAGCCCAAATTAGATTTTCAAACGATTGTATGGCACCTCAGGTATCATTGATCATCTTCCCAAATAAAACCATGATTCCAAACGGGACCTGTTGTTGACCCCCGCCATATTAAGCTGTACAACAGAAGGAGGGAAAATACACATAACAGGCAATTCCCCCCAGACCCATAGATCTAAACCCCTTTTTTGTAAACACATTGCGAGTTTGCAAAAACCCTTTTTAGCCCTTTATACATGGGTGTTTGCATGTAGATCATGGGAGGTCATTGTGCCTCTACTAGTCTCATCAGGCCCATGTTTGACTACAATGCCCATTTTGGGGTGCACTTACCCAACACCTGCAACTATAGTGAACACAACAGTACCTCCCCAAGAGGATCATGGGCTACACACAGATGTCCTATGCAGCTCAACTAAAGGATATCCAGCTCTACTCAGTTGCTTAACGCTTACTCAGAGGTGATCTATGCCTGACTTACGCAGCCATTTCAAACCCAGAAGTAATGGACATGCTCCACCTCATAACATCCAAGACCCTTAGAGCTACACACTCCAGGGACTTAAACCTCAGCACAAAAATAAATAAGACATGCTGCAAGGACAGATTCATTACCCAGAGGCTCCCCTCACTCTGGAATTGAATCCCAATTAAAGTTAGACATAACCCCTCGCCAATCCTCTTCCAGCGAAATACAGCCGCATGGATGGGAAATTGCAGATTCACCCCTGGGATCTCCACTGTGTCCCTGCTTGACAGAGGCACAGCAAACTAGCCTTAAAGGGTGCCTTCTGTGACCTACTGTACCAGAGGCACATTAGGCTACTCTACTGGGGAGGTGGACACCAAATACACACTGCCTAGGCTTATGAATTCCCTAGGGCAGACAGCCTAGTATTGACCTCTGCACCTATCTTTATGTTCGGGATGCACACTATTTGTTGCTGCTACTGTTTGCAGGTCTTTATTGCCGTAGCTTCCCAGTTTCTATGAACAACTTGTGTATCTGCGTAACATGTTTGATGATGACAGGGTTCCAGTATATTAATATATGTGTCTGTTGTCATTTAACTGTGTGCACAGGGCGGATTGCTGGTTCGTGGGAGGTTCCTGGCTTAACACATACAACTGCCAGATATGTGTGACTGATTGTTATACTCAGACATGGCCTAAGTGTGTGAGCATGCCCAGTGTGACCTTTCCATATGTTGTGATCTGGAGTCCACTACATTTCTGGTTGTGTGTGAACATGACCAATATTGACATTTATACTGTGTGTGTTGGAAGTCATGTTGAGTTCTTACTGCCAGACTCCTTTGTATCATAACTCAACAGGGATTATGCTGTGCCTGCAGGGTTTCCATGTGATAGTTTGCAAAGACTTGGCAACATTCTCTCATACTGGCTGAACACTGTAATACTGTCATGGTGTAGTGGTTCAGTACTTTCACTATGGTGCACAGTGTCCTGGGTTTGAGTCCCATCACTGCTTTAAATGTTCATACTAAGCAAACCAGACTGGTTAAGGGCCAGTTGGACAACTATGAGCAGGTTGCATTTTGTTCAGCTATGGCCTACTTAAACCAGGCTTGTCCGACATTGCTGTGTATTCACCAACTTGGGTGGACATTGCCAAACATTACTCCACATTGACCACAGTTGTACTAGTTGGTGTGTGTGATTCTGTTCAAAGGTTCATACTAGGCTATCTGCCCTAGGGCATTTATAATCCTAGCCAGAGTGCGTTTGGCTTTCAACACACATTTTAAGTGGAGTTTACCATGGCATTTTTCAAGGTTAGTATACTGTGTCTCTGTCTAACAGTGACATAGAAGTGATACCCAGGGTAAACCTACAATCTCCCATCCACTCATCAAGATTCCTTTTGGAGAGAGTCAATGAGGGACTCTGGCTAACCTGGAGTGGGGGTTTACTCAAGAGTGGGGGGAGCCTCTGGGTTATTAATCTGTCACTCCAGCATGTCCTATTTATTTCAGTCCTGAGGTTCAGGTCTCTTGAGCGTGTAGCTTGATGGGATTCTGATTTTCCGAGGTGCAGCATGTCCATTGATTCCAGGTTGGACATGGCTTTATACATCAGACACAGATTGCCTCTGGGCAGGCGGTATGCCACTGAGTGGAGCTGCAGTTTCTTTAACCGGGCAGCGAATGGCATGTGTTTGAGCCCTTTGATCCTCCTGGTGAGGTACTTTTGTGGTCTTTCCAGCTGTTGCAGGTGTCTGATAAGGTACATCCCACAAGGGGCATTGTACTCAATTATGGGCCTGATGAGGGATGAGTTAAGAGGCACCAAGACCTCCCCTGATGTAGATGTGAATACCTTCATGATTAGGTGGCTTATATGAAATGTTTTTCTAAACACTTTGGCCACATGGTTATCGAATGAGAGATTGCTATCAGCTTGGGTCCCCAGGTCCCTTATCACTTCTTCCATACTTAATGGGTTACCTCCTATGTGATAATTTGTGGGCACTTAGTTTTTGACAAAGGGGAGGACTATACACTGTTTTTTGTTTAGCTTGAGGACATGGCTCTGGCACCAGTTGTCTGTTTCTATGAGGCCCTTTTGTAGGATGCTTGTGTCAGCTGGAGTGTTGTTTATGGTGCCCAGTTTGCAGTTATCTGCAAACTTGTTCAACAACAGTCCTTCTGTGTTGGCCTGTACCTCTGAGAAATATATACCAAACAAGGGAGGTCCCAGGACTGAGCCTTGTGGGATGCCACTAGTAGCTGGTTTGGGGTCTGACATGGCTCCAGCATTTCTGACCATGTGGGTTCTGTCCTTGAGCCAGTTTGCAACCCATCTAGTGACATAGGGGTTTATATTGAAGCTGGGGATCTTATCTATGATGACCAAGTGTGGTACTGTATGGAAGGCTTTTGCGAGGTCCAGGTAGGCTGTGTGGACCACCTTCCCCTCATCAATGGCCTTGGTGACTGTTTCAAATGACTCAACCAGGTTTAAGAGGCAGGATCTGCCCTTAACAAAGCCAAACTGGGTAGGATCCAGTGTCTGTAGGTCCCCAATATGTTTATTTCTGAGGTCCATGATGATCCTTTCCATAGCTTTGCAGACCAAGCTAGTCAGGCTTGGGGCATAGTTTGCAGTATCCATTGAGGACCACCTTTGTAAGGGGCCACTGTTGCTTCCCGCTCTTTTTGGGACATATCCTGTGGAAGGCTGAGATTGGTGGTTTTTTGTTTTTGTTCAATTCTTCTTGGGTTCATGTTGGACACAGCCCAGGACACCTCTGGTCCCATTGATGCTGTGTGTTTGCTTTGGAGTGGCTGTTACCCTTTT
>NW_025049471.1:0-11566 GCF_019279795.1 Protopterus annectens | reverse complement strand
AAAAAAAAAACAAGCCCAAAAAAGGCCTTTTGTGGCCAAACCCCTTTAAGTTTTTTTGGGGAAAAAAAAAACCCCCTTTTAAAAAAAAACCCCCCTTTAAAAATTTTTTTTCTTGGCCTCTTTGTTTCCCCGAGGCAGTGACACTTAAAAAAGGGTAAAATCCCTGGGGGGTTTTTTTTTTTTTTTTTTTTTTTTTTTTTTTTTTTTTTTTTTTTAATTTTTTTTTTTTGGCCCGGAATCCTTTCCCTTTTTCCTTTTTTGGTCAAGATTTCTCTTGAACAAGGCCAGCAGGGCTCTGCCTCACATGTACCGGGATTTTGTTCCACAGCATGGGGAGTCTTTGGGTGATGAATCTACCCCCCCACCCCCCCCTATTAATACCCGTGTCAAGGTTTAAGTCCCCCCTTGTGGCTCTGATGGATCTAGATTTTTGAGGTGAAGCATATTCATCAAATCTGGGTTTGACATGGCCTTGTATGTTAGGCAAAGGTCACCTCTGAGCAACCCACTGAATAGAGCTGGAGTTCTTTCAGTCGGGCAGCATAGGACAGATTTTGAGACCCTTTATCCTTTTGGTGAGGAACTTTGTGTCCTCTCCAGCTGCTCCAACTGTCGGGTCAGATACTTTCCCAATGGGGCATTGTACTCAATCATTGGTCTGATGAGTGATGTGTAAAGGGAGACTATGACCTCCCTTGATCTAGATGAGAACCCCGTCTTGATAAGGTGGGCAATGTAGAAGGTCTTCCTAACTACTTTAGCTACATGGGTGTCGAATGACAGACTACTATCAACCTGGGTCCCCAGGTCCCTGATAACTTCTTCAGTGGTCAGTGGATTGCCACCTTTTTGGGAGCTAGGGTAACCTTTTTTTTCCCCAAGGGTATGACTATGCATTTTTGGCATTTAACTTTGGGCCCTTTTGGCACCAGTTATCCGTTTCTGTGAGACCCTTCTGAAGGATATCTGTGTCAGATGTTTTTTTATTGGCCCCAGTTTGCAGTCATCTGCAAACTTTGTCAGCCATAACCCTCCTGTGTTTGCTTGTACTGGAAAAGTAGATGCCAAACAAGAGTGGGCCCAGGACTGCCCCTGTGGGACACCACTTGTGACAGGCTTTGAGTCTGACATGGCGCCACCCTCTGACCCTGTGGGTTCTGTCACTCAGCCAGTTTGCAACCCATCTTGTGATGTAGGGGTTGACATTTAAGCTGATGAGTAAATCAATGATACCCGAATGGGGTATTGTATCAAGGCCTTAGCCAGATCGAGGTAGGCTGTATGGACTCCCTTTTCCCCTCATCAATGGCTTTGGTGACTGTTTAAAAAAGTCAACCAAGTTTAAAAGGCATGATCTGCCTTTGACAAAGCCAAACTGGGTTGGATCCAAAGTCTGAAAATTTCCCCTATGTCTTTATTTATGAGGTCCATTATGATCCTCTCCATGGCTTTGCAGATAAGGCTTGTAATTGGGCCCGGTAATTTCCAGGGTCGGTGGAGGCACCCTTTGTGAAGTGGTACCACAGTTGCGGGCGCCCCCCGGGGCGATCCAGAGGTAAGACTTTGATTAAACAGCTGTCCTAGCTGTGGGTTTAATTCCTCATTGCGTTCATGGAGCACACACCCGGGGGCACGATGAGGTCCCCTGCCTCCTGTGTCTTTTGCTTTGGAGGGCGCAGTTCTCACTTGCGCGCTGGAGATTTTTGGGGGGCTGCAATCTTGGTATAGATATCTCCCCTTTTTGGGGGGGGGAGAAGTTTGCACTGAACCTGTCAGCCAGTATGTTGGCAATGTCTGTAGGATCAGTAATCTTCACATCATTTTGAACTAGTTGAGCATATCTGGGATTTTCCCCCCAGGTTTCTAACATAGCTAAAGTAGGTTTTATGATTGTAGTTTGAGTCTCTAGCTATTTTTCCACCGAAATTTGCTTTGGATGATTTTATGAGAGCTCTTAGTTTTTTACTTATAGTGATCAAGGGTGTCTTACCTTTTAAGGATTTTGCTCATCTTGTAGTAGCTTCCCCCTTTTTGTTGTAGAGTTTGTTTATGGCTGGGGTCCACCAGACTGGATGCTTGCCTTTGGTACAAAGAGTCTTTGTTTTGCTTGGGATTGCCTTATCCATGCAGTCCTGCAGGTGCTGGTAGAAGGCATTTGTAAGTGATTCAGCTTGAGTACTGTTTTCCGCCTCGGGGCCTTAAAGGAGACCACACTAGTCTTTAGGGGGGGTTTTAGAAGTTCTTTACTGTGGTCTTTTTATTTCAGGTGGGGTGGGATGAGGACCTCCAGCGAGATTAGTTTGTGGTCTGATCTCACCAGTGAGGGGTACACCTCCGTTTGAACATTGTGCTCCCATGTTCGTGATGATGAGATCAAGTATGTTATCTCCTCTTGTGGGATGGTGACTAGTTATACCATGGCATTTGAGTTTATGAATTCCAGGAACTTTTGGGCTGGGGTGTTTGGGCTTGAGTAGTGTTCCCAGTCTATATTAGGGTAATTGAAGTCACCTAGTATGATGGTGTTTGGTGATACATTTATCCCCTCTAGTGTTTTCAGGAAGGCCATGTGAGGTTCCTGAGTTTGTGAGGGTGGCCTGTAACATGCTACAATTTGCAGAGCAGTCTTGCCTATGGTTAATTGCACCTGGATGGTCTCCGATGCATCGTGGGGGGCCACCAGGCTTGAGGTGTGGGTGTCCTTGATGAATATGGATACCCCCCCCCCTTTCTTGGTATTGTCCAGATTTTGGGGCCGGAACGCATGATATGAGGTTAAACCTGATAGCACTCGGGTGCTCTCAGGAGCCTTGAACCAGGTTTCTGTCACAGCACAGACATCGATGTTCTCCATACTGAGAAGGGCCTCGAGTGCATGCATTTTGAGATTTAGACTTCTGGCATTGAGCAGCATTACCCTTATTTTTTTTCCTTTTTTGTGTTCTAGGGTGGTAGGTTTAGAATTTGAGCCTTGCCTAAACAAGGCACTATGGGGGTGGCAAGAGCCTTTGCCAATATCCGGGAACCCCAGGGTGACAGGTGCAAGCCGCCCTTGGCAGCGTGGCTTGTCCAGCATGTCAGCCCAGGCAGACAGACACTGGATCCCCTTTGAATGACACCAGTGTTTAAGCCAATTGTTAAAGCTGATCATCTTATCTCTGTATTGTGGCATCATTCTTGGTGAAGGTAGGATACTGCTCAAGGTCAGGGTAGACCTGTCTGGGCAAATAATCAGAGAGCTCCTCAATGTCTCTTTTCATGTAGTCCAAGGGGGTCGCCTCAGGTCACACCAGCGGGGACAATGACTGAATCATATTTGTACCTGCTGTTGAGAGACCTGAGTGCTTGCGTTATGTGGCGGATTCTAGCCCCGACAGGCAGCTTACTGTGACCTTCTCCTTACTCAGTCTGGGGGGGACGCCAGTGTGTCTGACTATGGAGTCACCAATGACTAGTGTGTCTGGCATTGTGTTTTTAAGGGCTGTGACTGTTTGACACTCTGACTGTGAGGTCTATGTGTTGCAGGTGTTGTGTTCTGAGGTGGTGGTTGTTTGGGTGTCTGCTTTGGTGGCCTCTGCTGTTTTGGTAGATTTTTGATCAGAGCCCCCGTATGTCTTTTGTTTTTAGGGATTTTGAGGTTGTAATGGTAATATGTGAGACTGGGGCTATAGTGTGTGTGGTAACCCTCTCCCCCTGACTGGTCTTGCCAGTCCCATGTTGAGAGAGCTCAGCCCCATTTTCCGTAGTTGCATCTCTCGCATGTATTTGTGTTTTGTGGGAGGAGGAGAGGGTTGTCGGTACATGAGGCAATTGTAACATTGCCTCAATTTTCCCCAGGTTCACCAGCTGAGGAGGAGAGGACACTAGCAACTGCCCCCTCGACATGCAAGAAGGAAAAGAAAAAAAAACTTAAAAAAAGTTTCGGGGGGAGGGGGGTGACCGAGAAAGGGGGGGTTGCTTTTTGGGGGTACTATCTATGACAAGGGTGCCGTATCAAGGTAATAAGTACTGTAGGAGCAAGTGCTACGTTTAACAGATAGAGAATAGTCTACTTGGAGTCAAGTAGAGATGATCTTTTTAATTATAGGATACGCTGATTAGATCAGTAGTATAGTTCGAGGAAGGTAGTTTTAAGGGAAAATTTGAAGAGTGGACTTTAGGTAGCCCCAAAAGTTTAAACCTGCTTAACCGAGCTGCCCTAGTGTGCAACAGTAGCAACTCCGTTTGGCTAAAACGCTAAAGCGTGCTTTATAGCAGGGGCGGATAAGACAGGAAATGACCCAAATTGGCCAACAAACCACAAGTCACTGCCTAAACCACCTCCGAGGACAAATGAAGGAGTTATGGAAATGACCCCTAGTGGCCAATAAAACTACAGTTTCAAGTCAGTAACCACCTCTCCGGGGCAGGAAGCTGCTCAATGTTAGTCACTCCCCCTGATAAACACAGAGACCTTTCCCTTTAGCCCAAGCAAAAAAGGCCTCACAGAAACTTTCAAACAGTTCAGGAACAGCAAGCCTGTAACTGAACTTTTTAACTCTCAGAAAAGTGGGAAAAAGCAAGATTTTTTTTTTTTTTTTTTTTACAGAGATAGCAGAGGTTCACAAGTAATATCAAGTTATAACAGTGCAGTAAATGACCCCACACAAGAGTGCTAGGTCAAGGACAGAAAATATGCAAGTTTTAAGAAAAACGATTTAAAATTAAGTGCAAACAGGAAATTCAGCAAACAGCTTTTGGTTGTGCTCTAAATACAGCTACTAATACAGAAATCAAGTTTAACAAGCCAGAAAATGCTCAAGCTAGGCAGCTATGCAGAAAAACTTAGCAAATAAACAGAGAAAAATACTTAAAATCTCAAAAGTGGCTCCCCTTTTTCTCTCAGCCCTCTTGGGGGGTGCTTTACCAACAGCCAACAAGCCTGAAAAGACGCATAACCACGAGGCAACTAGGTTTTAAGAGAGGAAGATGAAGGAGTTATGGAAATGACCCCTAGTGGCCAATAAAACTACAGTTTCAAGTCAGTAACCACCTCTCCGGGGCAGGGGAAACTGCTCAATGTTAGTCACTCCACTGATAAACACAGAGACCCTCCTTCAGCCCAAGCAAAAATGACCTCACAGAAACTTTCAAACAGTTCAGGAATAGCAAGCCAGTAACTGAACTATATTAACACTCAGAAAAGTGGGAAAAAAGCAAGATTTTTTTTGTTTTTGTTTTTTCAGAGATAGCAGAGGTTCACAAGTAATATCAAGTTATAACAGTGCAGTAAATGACCCCACACAAGAGTGCTAGGTCAAGGACAGAAAATATGCAAGTTTTAAGAAAAAAAGATTTAAAATTAAGTGCAAACAGGAAATTCAGCAAACAGCTTTTGGTTGTGCTCTAAATACAGCTACTAATACAGAAATCAAGTTTAACAAGCCAGAAAATGCTCAAGCTAGGCAGCTATGCAGAAAAAATTAGCAAATAAACAGAGAAAAAATACTTAAAATCTCAAAAGTGGCTCCCTTCTCTCAGCGTTTTTTCCTCTTGGGGGGTGCTTCACCAACAGCCAACAAGCCTGAAAAGACGCTCAAACCACGAGGCAACTAGGTTTTAAGAGAGGAAGATGAAGGAGTTATGGAAATGACCCCCAGTGGCCAATAAAACTACAGTTTCAAGTCAGTAACCACCCTCCGGGGCAGGGGAAACTGCTCAATGTTAGCCACCGCCACTGATAAACACAGAGACCCCCCTTCAGCCCAAGCAAAAATGGCCCCACAGAAACTTTCAAACAGTTCAGGAACAGCAAGCCTGTAACTGAACTTTTTAACTCTCAGAAAAGTGGGAAAAAGCAAGATTTTTTTTTTTTTTTTTTTACAGAGATAGCAGAGGTTCACAAGTAATATCAAGTTATAAAGTGCAGTAAATGACCCCACACAAGAGTGCTAGGTCAAGGACAGAAAATATGCAAGTTTTAAGAAAAACGATTTAAAATTAAGTGCAAACAGGAAATTCAGCAAACAGCTTCTCCTTGTGCTCTAAATACAGCTACTAATACAGAAATCAAATTTAACAA
Source organism: Protopterus annectens (assembly GCF_019279795.1). Classification (NCBI taxonomy): domain Eukaryota; kingdom Metazoa; phylum Chordata; order Ceratodontiformes; family Protopteridae; genus Protopterus; species Protopterus annectens. The sequence goes on along the minus strand of NW_025049471.1, from coordinate 5,505 downwards.
GCCAGAAAATGCTCAAGCTAGGCAGCTATGCAGAAAAACTTAGCAAATAAACAGAGAAAAATACTTAAAATCTCAAAGTGGCTCCCTTCTTCTCTCTGCGTTTTTTCCTCTTGGGGGGTGCTACACCAACAGCCAGCAGGCGTGACAAGAGCCCCAACCCAGGAGGCAACTAGGTTTTAAGAGAGGAAGATGAAGGAGTTATGGAAATGACCCTAGTGGCCAATAAAACTACAGTTTCAAGTCAGTAACCACCTCCGGGGCAGGAAGCTGCTCAATGTTAGTCACTCCACTGATAAACACAGAGACCCCCCTTCAGCCCAAGCAAAATGGCCTCACAGAAACTTTCAAACACTTCAGGAACAGCAAGCCTGTAACTGAACTTTTTTAAATCTCAGAAAAGTGGGAAAAAGCAAGATTTTTTTTTTTGTTTTTTACAGAGATAGCAAAGGTACACAAGTCTTAACAAGTTATATAAGCACAGTAATAGATCCCACACAGGAGTGCTAGGTCAAGGACAGAAAATATGCAAGTTTTAAGAAAAACGATTTAAAATTAAGTGCAAACAGGAAATTCAGCAAACAGCTTTTGGTTGTGCTCTAAATACAGCTACTAATACAGAAATCAAGTTTAACAAGCCAGAAAATGCTCAAGCTAGGCAGCTATGCAGAAAAAATTTACAAAAAAAAGAGAAAAATACTTAAAATCTCAAAGTGGCTCCCCTTTTTCTCTCAGCGTTTTTCCTCTTGAGGGTGCTTCACCAACAGCCAACAAGCCTGAAAAGCGCTCAAACCAAGGCAACTAGGTTTTAAGAAAGGAAGATGAATGAGTTATTAAAATGACCCACAGTGGCCAATAAAACTACAGTTTCAAGTCAGTAACCACCTCCGGGGCAGGAAGCTGCTCAATGTTAGTCACTCCACTGATAAACACAGAGACCCCCCTTCAGCCCAAGCAAAATGGCCTCACAGAAACTTTCAAACAGTTCAGGAACAGCAAGCCTGTAACTGAACTTTTTAACTCTCAGAAAAGTGGGAAAAAGCAAGATTTTTTTTGTTTTTCTTTTTTACACTGATTGCAGAGGTTCACAAGTAATATCAAGTTATAACAGTGCAGTAAATGACCCCACACAAGAGTGCTAGGTCAAGGACAGAAAATAAGCAAGTTTTAAGAAAAAAAAGATTTAAAATTAAGTGCAAACAGGAAATTGAGCCAACAGCTTTTTGGGTTTTGCTCTAAATACAGCTACTAATACAGAAATCAAGTTTAACAAGCCAGAAAATGCTCAAGCTAGGCAGCTATGCAGAAAACTTAGCAAATAAACAGAAAAAATACTTAAAATCTCAAAAGTGGCTCCCTTCTTTCAGCGTTTTTTCCTCTTGGGGGGTGCTTCACCAACAGCCAACAAGCCTGAAAAGACGCTCAAACCACGAGGCAACTAGGTTTTAAGAGAGGAAGATGAAGGAGTTATGGAAATGACCCCTAGTGGCCAATAAAACTACAGTTTCAAGTCAGTAACCACCCTCCGGGGGGAGGGGAAACTGCTCAATGTTAGTCACTCCACTGATAAACACAGAGACCTCCTTCAGCCCAAGCAAAATGGCCTCAGAGAACCTTTCAAACAGTCCAGGAACAGCAAGCCTGTAACTGAACTTTTTTAACTCTCAGAAAAGTGGGAAAAAGCAAGATTTTTTTTTTTTTGTTTTTTTCAGAGATAGCAGAGGTTCACAAGTAATATCAAGTTATAACAGTGCAGTAAATGACCCCACACAAGAGTGCTAGGTCAAGGACAGAAAATATGCAAGTTTTAAGAAAAAAACGATTTAAAATTAAGTGGAAACAGGAAATTCAGCAAACAGCTTTTGGTTGTGCTCTAAATACAGCTACTAATACAGAAATCAAGTTTAACAAGCCAGAAAATGCTCAAGCTAGGCAGCTATGCAGAAAAACTTAGCAAATAAACAGAGAAAAAAATACTTAAATTCTCAAAAGTGGCTCCCTCTTCTCTCAGCGTTTTTTCCTCTTGGGGGGTGCTTCACCAACAGCCAACAAGCCTGAAAAGACGCTCAAACCACGAGGCAACTAGGTTTTAAGAGAGGAAGATGAAGGAGTTATGGAAATGACCCCTAGTGGCCAATAAAACTACAGTTTCAAGTCAGTAACCACCCTCCGGGGCAGGAAGCTGCTCAATGTTAGTCACTCCACTGATAAACACAGAGACCTCCTTCAGCCCAAGCAAAATGGCCTCACAGAAACTTTCAAACAGTTCAGGAACAGCAAGCCTGTAACTGAACTTTTTAACTCTCAGAAAAGTGGGAAAAAGCAAGATTTTTTTTTTTTTGTTTTTACAGAGATAGCAGAGGTTCACAAGTAATATCAAGTTATAAAGTGCAGTAAATGACCCCACACATGAGTGCTAGGTCAAGGACACAAAATATGCAAGTTTTAAGAAAAAAAGATTTAAAATTAAGTGCAAACAGGAAATTCAGCAAACAGCTTTTGGTTGTGCTCTAAATACAGCTACTAATACAGAAATCAAGTTTAACAAGCCAGAAAATGCTCAAGCTAGGCAGCTATGCAGAAAAACTTAGCAAATAAACAGAGAAAATAACTTAAAATCTCAAAAGTGACTCCCTTCTTCTCTCAGCGTTTTTCCCTCTGGGAGGGTGCTTCACCAACAGCCAACAAGCCTGAAAAGACGCTCAAACCACGAGGCAACTAGGTTTTAAGAGAGGAAGATGAAGGAGTTATGGAAATGCCCCCTAGTGGCCAATAAAACTACAGTTTCAAGTCAGTAACCCCCTCTCCGGGGGGCAGGGAAGCTGCACAGTGTTAGTCACTGCCACTGATAAACACAGAGACCCTCCTTCAGCCCAAGCAAAAATGGCCTCACAGAAACTTTCAAACAGTTCAGGAACAGCAAGCCTGTAACTGAACTTTTTTTAACTCTCAGAAAAGTGGGAAAAAAGCAAGATTTTTTTTTTTTTTGTTTTTACAGAGATAGTTAAAATTTCCAAAAGCCCCTTTAAAAAAAAGGGACAAAAAAAAAAAAAAAGAAAAATTTAAAAAATTTTTTTTTAAAAAAATTTTCCCCGGGGGAAAAACTCAAAAAACCCGAAAAACCCCCCAAACCCCCAAAGGGAAAAATTTAAAAAGAAAACCCCGCCAAAAAAATTTTCCCAAAAAAAGGGGGGGGGAAGTTTTTTTTTTTTCCCCCCAGAAAATTAAAGAAAAATTTTTTTTTTCAAAACAAAAAAAAAAAAATTTTAAAAAAGAAAAAATGAAAAATTTTTTGGTTTTTTTGGGGGTTAAAAAAAATAAAAATAAGTAAAAAAAAAAAGTTTTTTTGGAAAAAATAAAAATAAGAAAAAAAAAAATTTAAAAAGGGGTTCCCAAAATTTTTTTAAAAAAACAAACCAAAATTTTTCCCCCCCCCGGGGGGGGGGAAAAAAAAAAAAGGGAAAAAACCCCAAGAAAAAAATTTTTAAAAGGGGGGGGGCCCGGGGGGGTTTACCCACGAAAACCAAAAAACCCCTCCCGGGGGAAGGGTAAAAGAAATAAAGTTAAAAAACCCCTGAAAAAAATTTTTTAACTAAAAATTGGGGGTTTTTTTTTTTTCAAAAAAAAAGAAATTTTTTGGAAAAAAAAAAATTTCAAAAAAAAAAAAATAAATCAAAAATTGGGAAAAGGGGAAAAAAAATTTTGTTTTTTTAAAATTTAAATCAAAAAAATTTAAAAAACAGGGGGCCCCCAAAATGCAAAAAAAAAATAAAAAAAAACAAAAAAAAAACCCCCCCTTTTTTTTGGGGGTTTAAAACCAACCTTTTTAAAAAACCCCCAAAATTTTAAAGGAAAAGGGGGAAAAACCCCAAAAAGGAAAAAATTTAAAAGGGTTTTTGGGGCCCCTTTTGGGGTTTCCCCCCACGAAAACCAAAAAACCCCTTTCCCCGGGGAATGGTAAGAAATAAAATTAAAAAAACCCCTTAGCCCAAAAAACCTCAAAAATTTTAAAAAAATTTGTTTTTCCCCAAAAGGGGAAAAAAAATTTTGGTTTCCCAAAAATTTCAAAAACAGAAAAAAAGTTTAAAACAAAAAAAGGGGAAAAAAAAAATTTTTTTGGTTTTTTTAAAAAAAGTTAAAAAAAACAATTAAAACGGGGGCCCCAAAAGGGGCCTAAAAAAAAGAAAAAACAAGTTTTAAAAACCAAAAATTTTTCCGGGTTTTAAAAAATTTTTCCAAAAGCCTTTTTAAAACCCAAAATTTTTAAAAGAAAAGGAAAAAAAAACCCGGGAATAAAAAAGGGGGTTTTTTTTTCCCCCCGGGGCAAAAACCAAAAACCAAAAGAAAAAAACCCTGGGGCAAATTAAGGGGAAAAAAAAATTAAAACCCCCGGGGAAAAAATTCAAAATTTTAAAACCCAAAGAATTTGTTTTTTTTCAGAAAAAAAAAGAAAAGTGGGAAAAAGCAAGATTTTTTTTTTTTTTTTTTTTACAGAGATAGCAGAGGTTCACAAGTAATATCAAGTTATAAAGTGCAGTAAATGCCCCCACACAAGAGTGCTAGGTCAAGGACAGAAAATATGCAAGTTTTAAAAAAAAACGATTTAAAATTAAGTGCAAACAGGAAATTCAGCAAACAGCTTTTTTGTGCTCTAAATACAGCTACTAATACAGAAATCAAGTTTAACAAGCCAGAAAATGCTCAAGCTGGGCCCTATGCAGAAAAACTTAGCAAATGAGAAAAATACTTAAAATCTCAAAAGTGGCTCCTTTTTTTAGCTTTTTCCTTTTGGAGGGTGCTTCACCAACAGCCAACAAGCCTGAAAAGACGCTCAAACCACGAGGCAACTAGGTTTTAAGAGAGGAAGATGAAGGAGTTATGGAAATGACCCTAGGGGCCCTAAAACTACAGTTTCAAGTCAGTAACCACCTCTCCGGGGCAGGGAAGCTGCTCAATGTTAGTCACTCCCACTGATAAACACAGAGACCTCCTTCAGCCCAAGCAAAATGGCCTCACAGAAACTTTCAAACAGTTCGGGAACAGCAGGCCTGAAACTGCATTTTTTTACCTCTCAAAAAGGGGGAAAAAAAGCAAGTTTTTTTTTTTGTTTTTTTTTACAGAGATAGCAGAGGTTCACAAGTAATATCAAGTTATAACAGGGGTAAATGACCCCACACAAGAGTGCTAGGTCAAGGACAGAAAATATGCAATTTTTAAGAAAAAACGTTTTAAAAATTTAAATGCAAACAGGAAATTCAGCAAACAGCTTTTGGTTGTGCTCTAAATACAGCTACTAATACAGAAATCAAGTTTAAAAGCCAGAAAATGCTCAAGCTAGGCAGCTATGCAGAAAAACTTAGCAAATAAACAGAAAAAAATACTTAAAATCTCAAAAGGGGTCTTCTTCCCCAGCGTTTTCGGGAGGGTGCTTCACCAACAGCCAACAAGCCTGAAAAAGCTAAACCAAAAACATTTTGGGGGTGAAATTAGGGAAATAAAGTGGAATTG
>NW_025049470.1:0-14290 GCF_019279795.1 Protopterus annectens | reverse complement strand
TGTGTGTGTGTGTGTCCCTGGGGAGCAACCTTTTGGAGACTACTCACACCCCTTAAAAGTGGTATACTCATCTTTGTCAAGTCTGATGATGTCACCATCCTACAAATATACCTGTGGAAAGGTAAAATCCTAGTAATGTGTATAGCACATTGAGTAAATGCATACTGCTGTAGTATCATAATGTAGTTAGGTAGTAGTTCAAATCCTGCCCTTGCCAACTGTGTGCGAGTGTGTGTGTCTCCCTGGGGAGAAGCAACCTTTTTGGAGACTACTCACACCCCTTAAAAGTGGTATACTCATCTTTGTCAAGTCTGATGATGTCACCATCCTACAAATATACCTGTGGAAAGGTGAAATCCCAGTAATGTGTATAGTGCATTGTGAAAATGCATACTGCTGTAGTATCATAATGTAATTAGGTAGGGGTTTGAATCTTGCACTTGCTGACTGTGTGTTTTCCAGGTGTGTGACACCATTGATCAATGTGGAGTGGGTTTTGATTTTTCTAGTGTATGACATATCACAATGACAACTGTATGTGCATTACACATGTACGGTAGCTGTGGGGCAAATCCATATACATACATGTGACCTCAATTATTTCATAGGTGGGTACTCTGTTTTCTCCATGAACACATCTGTTATCTTTGCCAGAGCGTGCTGTCACTTTCCAGACCTTAGGTCACTTCTGTATGCTCGTGACAAGCTTAGCCACTGCAGTGATCTTTGGGCTACATAGTCTGTTTCACATCCACTCATCACAATTTCTATTTAAGAATGTGAGTGAGGGTTTATGCTTGCGATATATTTGAAACCTGTTCCAAAGCAAGCAAAGTCTGGCAAAGATGACTAATCATTATAGGTGTGCAACAACCTCTGTGGATCTGCATGCAAACCCTTTATTGCTTATGTGCACAGAGGATTTCCAAAACCCTTTGGTAATGTGATTATCAAAGGAGAGATGACTAAACACATGGCTCTATGTATACATTAGTACCTGTTCCACATTTTTGGGGCTACTACCTATGTGGTACTCTGGGGATACTTTGTTTTCTAAAAGTGAATAACTATGCTTTCTTTGGCTTATAGCTTTACAGCATGAGTTTGACACCAGGTATCTGTCTCTATGACACCCTTTTGGAAGATGTGTGTGTCATCTAGAGAATAAAGTATAGCCCACAATATGCATTTTCATCAAACGTGAGCAGACATATCCCTACTGTGTTTACTTGTACCTAAGAAAGCTATATGCCAAACAGGAGTGGTCCCAGGACTGAGTGCAGGTGAATACCACTTGTTACTGGCATAGAATAGTACATGGAGGCTGCAAATGTAACTGTGTGTTCCACATCTGTGCATCAGTTGCCAAGCCATCATCTAACCATAGTTTATGGTCAGTCTGTTGACGTTATGTATAATATCAGAATGTGGGATGGGTATGAATTGCTGGTGAGCTATAGCTTGGCTGTGCTGACCTCCCCTCCCTCACCTATAGCCTTGTTAACTGGCTTGAAGTTTACTAGGTGTAGGAGCCATGATCTGGCCTTTAGAGAACCTAAGTGGGTATGGTGCAATGTTTGCAGGTTGATAATGTCTCTGTTAATGAGTTCAATAATGCTGTGCTCCATAGCCTTCCAGATAACATTTGTCTGGCTTATAGGGTGAGAGTTTCCAGGATCTGTTGTAGTTCTACCCTTAATCAATTTATGTTAACATTTGCACTGGGTGTGACGAGGATGGACAGGTTTAAGAATAAGTATATTAAAGGGTCAGGCCAGGTTTGAAGGGTATTAGGCCAAGCCAGATAGGCAGTATTAAGTTGGTTTGTACATGTGCTGAGGAGGGATGCAGAGTATATTGTGAAATAAATGTTAAGGATGAATCCTCCAGGTAACAGGAAAAGAGGAATGCCTAAGATGAGGTTTATGGCTGTGGTGAGAGAGGACATGCAGGTGAATGGTGTGACAGCACAAGATGCAAAGGGCAGGAAGAAATGGAAACAGATGATCTACTGCGGCGACCACTAATGGGAGCATCCGAAAGGAGAAGAAGTAGAAGACGTTGTAGCTCAACCCTTGTGGACTGTGAACACCATTACTGTGCATCATTCCACAAGTATGTAACCTGTATAGAGGCTGTGTCTGGACAGAGTGTTTAGGTGAGTGGTGACTTCATATGTCAGCTTGTGTATGACACAGCCAGGGACACTGTCCAGTACCATTGCCACTGTGGTTTGAACTTTGGTAAAGAGATGTTTTAACTAGAGTGTCTGTGAATCATCAGGTTTTACATTCTTCAGGTCTGGAAATGTGGCCCTTGTGTAAAAACAGGGTGGTGAAATCCGCATTCAAACTGTCTGACAAGGAATTGGTAATGTCAGTCAGATAAGTGTACTTTGTGACCATTTACATTAACTGTGACCTGATCTGAGATTTCCTCTGTAGATTATAAACCTGTGTTGCACACATCCCACACTTACTGTCCACTGTATAATGCATGCTGACACAACTACACACATCAGCCAAGTGGCACATGGGAAAACAAAACACAATTGGAATAAACACTGGTGAAAACAATACAACATTGCTAATTACAGCTTTAATGCATCATGCCTGCTCAGCTACAACTTCAAGAATATCATTGCACTGTCCTGCTGACAACATGCTACACATCCAACCATTGCTATACTTTATTAAAGTCACCCTGTGCATCAGCACCATGTTAGCCTGTTCCTGCATCAATGTTACAGATGACAGGAGGTGGCACAGGTTTCATCATATGCACAGGGTGTGTTGTTGGTTTGCCAGAGGCGTACACTGAGCCATACAATCAACATGTGTGTGAGTGTGTGTGTGAGGGCCATGAGTACTTTTATGGGCCAAAGTTGATGTAATGTGTGCGGGTATGTGTTTGCCCTAGGTTTCTGGTTTATGTGTGTGTGTCTGCATGCACACAGTTCCACCATGCGGCTGCCATATACAGGGATTTGTTAGACATCTACAAACTGTACCTGGCAGGCTTTACAGATCACCATCTCTGGCTATGGATACGGAACCTGTGCCTGGCAGAGGTGCTACAGACAATATCAGGTAGTAATCCAGATTGGGTACTATCCGAAGAGGTTGACATATGTCTATTGGATCTAGGTCCCTGCTGGGACTGGCCAGAGCCACGTGCATGTGGTCTGCTAGGACAGTCTATGGATAGCCCCCCCAACATTGCTGGGGCTGTTACTGGCACTACAGGAGTGGCTGTGACTTGCTGGACATCCACGGCGACCTCCAGCTGCTGATGTTGCTAGCATACATCCACATTGACGTCTCAACCGTCCTGCACTGTCCTGACACATGGACATGACATTGTGGAGGACATCCAATGTCTCACCCCAGTGTCTATCAATGACCTCAGTGTAGTTACGTATGGCACCTGCTAGGTCATGGATACTGTCATTTACAGAGGTGTTATGAGCCCTCTGTGCCCTTAGTCCCACTCTGCTGTACCGCTCCATTCGTGTCTGTGCCTCCATGATAGCCTGGAACATGCGTGTGGTAGAAAGAGGTGTGGTAGGTCTGCCAGTGGCATGATGACCAGCAGTGCTCTGAAGAGAACCCCTGGGCATCTGCCTATGTGGTACCATTCCAGACATCTGGCTATGGACCTGATACATGTGCCATAGATATCACACTGTCCTGGCCAGTGCCAACCGTACACTGTCCCTCAATTAAGGGTAATGGTGATGATGGATGTACAGGCAGTATAACTGTGTGCATGGATGGGGTGGAGACTTGTGTACTGTCACCAACAACATACCCTGACAAACCTGCCTGTGCCTCAAGACACCTATTCTCATCATCGCTGTCTGTCTCAGTGACATCAGGTTCCCTGCTGTACTGAACCAGTTCCACCTCGGCACCTGTGAGAGGAAAACAGGAAACACACTTTAAGACCTGAACATGACTTCAGACCACATGCGTACATGCGCACATGCACACATGCACACATGTGCACATGCACACATGCACACTTGCACACACACACAAATACACTTCTCCCTAAAGCAGACACACACACCAGCAACCTCAGAACATACACAATAGCAGGTGATGGTGGGGTACAGTATCACAAGCAAAGCAGTCATATCACACATGTCAGCATGCAGAACATGTGTTGCTCAACAGCATGCAGTGCAAGTGTAGACAGTCCTTGTTACTAACAGTATACATGGCTTTGATGCATGCGTTTTGTTATTAGGTGATGGGCCTCCCTCTGGAACACAATGCATACATGGACACAATATTGCTGTGAAGGTATTCATAACCCTGTTTTGTACTGTGCACTATAACTCACGGTGTACATACCATTGCTGGATGGTATCTGTGTCTCAGAATGATATTCAATGCTGATTACAGCCTCATGTCTTTGTAAATAATTGTGGACATTTGCTTTTATGCATGATGAGTATTCACCAACATCATCAGTGGTGCATGGATAATTGATGGAATACCATTCGACGCGCAACGTTTGGTACTTATGGTGAGTAGATCATATTGCAGACATGCCAGTCTCATCCATGACATGGCATGTTAAAAAACACAACTACATATTTAAACACTACACATACCCAATGTATTAATCATATGACCTAACCACTCAATAGCATCACAAGACATATATATGTATCAGTTGTGCAAATGGTGATTGGTATGCATATTGTTTAGAGTGCATATGTGTTACTACATGCAACGTGAGTGTATAGCAATGAAAGCTATGTACAGTACCGTGGATTTACAATAACTGGATGAAATTGTAGTACCATAGGCCATTATCTCATCACATTCACCATTTCACAACAGTTGTTACATGGTTTGTAAAAGCCAATAGGGCATTCCTGACATGAATGTGTAGTGTGTTGCAGAAGTGTTTAAATGCCCCATGATAGGCCTCTACCCTGGTATATTATGTATGATAATGTGGATGAAATTTTGGATACTGGAGTATGTGTCTTTAGAGGGTTTGAATTCTTTATGTGTAGCATGTTAAAATGCTCTGTGTATGACATAGATGTGTATGTTATGTGCATTGCAGTATCATGTGCCTATCCAATGGCCACTACAGTCTAGCACATTTGTTTGAGATGGTCTGGGTGTTACTGTGTTTGAGTAGCTAATCACATTAGTGATGTCGTGCTCTTGCGCCAAACATGCACAATATGCATTGTGAGTAGGTGTGTACATGTGTACATAGCTACACCTTAACTATGACATGCACTTTTTGTTACAATAAATGTAGAACACACTCACCAGCATCTGTCCGCTGCCTTGATGTCACCCCAGAGGGACCTACATAGAGATGAGACAGTTTGTGGGGTGGCTACAACAGCCAGCATTGCTGCTGTGTGTTTGCAATATTGCAGTACAACAACAGTTTACATTCACAAGGCTACAGATTATGTTCCAGATGATCAATTGCACAACACTTGGGCTCCATCTTTGAACACACTCCACATCTCACATGGCAGTCTACCAATACACAGATAACAGTGATCTACCAGTGTACCATGTTGCCTGCATGCTCACGTGTGCTTGCTGGGTGGCTCAACCTCCATCATGGTGTATGTCTGCTGCTGTTGTTGTTGGGCAGGTGCCACCAGGCTCAAGAGCAGCTCACTCCCACTCTCTGATGAGGGGGTGGATATTAACACCACCTCCTGTTGCAAGCTGTTGTCTATGCACATAAGCTGATGGACATGTCTGAGAAGATCACTGCAGTGGTGACATACCTGCTCATGTAATGTCCATTGCAGGCCTACCTCGGCCCCTTGCAGACAACATCTTGCCACATTGAAATCGCTCACTGCTGGTTCTGGCTGGTTCGTGAGAACATGAGGCGAGTAGTGCTGAATCATACTGCTACTAATGATATCATCTTCCAGCACTAGTAACTGGGGTTTCTGCGATGGGCCGCAGTCCTGGAAGACATAAATACAAAAATATGTCTGAGCAGGTCCTTGTTACGGCTGACATATACAGTACAGATACAACAGACGCATGTATAGCAACCTATAAGCTAATCGAGATTGTAACACTGTATTGCCATATCACTGCTCACCTGGCTTTTGTAGAGGTGCCTTGCTCCTCTCTATCTAATGAACCATGTTCTGCACAGCAACAAAATAAAATAACTATATAAGACTATACAAGTACCTGGCACACTGTGTGCAACACGATGCCACCCTAGCCACAGCAGATATACATCAAGCTGATGTAAATAAATATATCATCCATCACAATCGTGTAAGGTCCAATGCGTCATGTACTATTTATGCCACACAACATTAATGGCAAACCCTTGGCTTCAAAATATGTGTACAATTGGGAATATAGGTTGCATACTGCTAAAATTACACTATGAATGTTTACTAGATATGCAGTGATGATATGTTTTATCACACATATGTCAAAAAGGGACATGTTACGAACATACCCGCACACATCAGACATAATTACAGGACACAAAAGGTATGACAGCAGATAAGCTTTCAGTGTGTACTATACAGTACTGTGTGTCAATGCCACCTGGCCATAATCTTGAGAAATGTAATCTGTGATGAATACAGGGACCACACAAAACAGTGGATGCAAGCAATGTGGACATACACCATACGTGCAGGCACAGGTTTCAGTAGTACTACAGTACACACAGGTTGCATTCAACATCGGTGCAATCCAATAATCATATGTGTGGTGTACGCTATTGTACCCAGGTTTTAGCCAAGGGACTTAATCACACTGCACGTACAATAGCACTTGTTCTGTAGCAACAGAATACACAGCTTTTGCTAGGATCAAAACGGACCCATAATACCATGACATAAACAGTTTCCCACTAAGCTGTCCCACAGATACATATCTTTGACGCTATTCACAAACATACTGACCATCAGAGTCAGTCAACGGTACAGAGAATCTATTGCATCAGTAGATGTAGGTGTATATCGGTATATAACTATATATATATATATATATATATATATATATATATATATATACATATACACATCCATTCTGTCTACATATACATATATATGTGTAGGCACATATAATATTTCACCTTTCATAGTGAGAATATCAATTATACAAAGGATGTAAGGTGTACAGTAAATGTAATAATAAAAATCGCTTTGATCTTTGGGATAAATGCATTGAAGAGTGTTCACAGCCCAGGTGTGGCTTCCTTGAGCCTGCACTGGCTTCCAACATTGCAAACTGAACAAACTACCGAAGTGTTTAACCACCGCGTCATATGTGCCAGCACTGTAAGTGCTATCTTGTTTTTGTCACCCACACTAAACCTACATACAAATATGTATGATACTAACCTTCTAACAACATATACATCTCCAATTCTTCACGTGAAACAGTTGCAATATGTCCCCTGCTCTATGCACATTATACCGATGTGAATATATATGATGGCACATATATATATTTCTCCGTATGCAGTGGGTGTATACACACACAGCAAGGTCCACACTTGTTGGCAAGTCCCTGGACTCTCATTTAAATCAGCTGTAACTTCCTTTGAGGCCTTGCTGCAACAGCGTGTTCAGATGTCACATATGAACACACACACTCAACATTAGTAAGGTATATATGGCTACAGATATTAGATAAGCATACTAGGGACTGCCAAGGCGGAAGGTTGAACAGTGCTAAGCTACACTTTAATATGGACTATCATGCATGTGTTGTTCTGTCACACCCATGTTTATATAATGTCAGCTAATCCCCCAAACAGCCATTGGCCACACTACTGTACCATGAACACCCAGATAACATGGATCAGATCTTTAACATTTTAATGCTGAGCTGTCCACATTTCACAGGTATGTCCCACTGCCCAAAGGTACACACAGTATTGTCCATAGCAGTAGTTAAGTTGAGAACATCTGTGCATAAAGAAGTACTGCCACTATTATGAATGATTCACGATATTCAAGACAGGATCATTCTTCCAATAACATCTACTACATGCCAGTAAATACGCTTAACATGTGTCAATATACACTTTCAACTGTATGGATTAGGTAATACGCTTATTTTCCATTTCCTTTTCTCTGTCTCTCTCTCTCTGTCTCTGTCTCTCTCTCTCTCTCTCTCTCTTGGTCAGAATCTCTGCAATAGAGAGTGATTGAGTTTGCTTGGCAGAGATTGCAGCCTGCTTTTGTATGTGAATTTTGCACATGAGGCATGTGATGGCCCCTCTGCTCCAATCACGTGGCCACCATTTGCTAACCGGTGCAGCCTGCTGTGTGAAGTAGTTGCAGTGGATCACTGTCTTAGCGAACTCCAGTACTATAAATTGCTGACTCATGTAGGTGTGGGTCCTTTCAGCTTTCCAAGATGGAGATCATCCTTCTAGTGCTGTGGACATCATTGTTTAAGACAGAAGTGCTTTGGTATAGTTCTTATATCAGAAGCCAGGGGTGTAGCCAGAGATTTGCATTTTGTACTCCAGACTCCTAATGTTGCTGCTTCCAGTACCCAGCTCTTGTCGGTGTGAAATGTACTCAACCCTCAAAATGCTACCCCAAGATACATGGAAAGATGTACTTTCTTTCAATTGTTGGCAATTAAACCTGCCATACAAAGCTAGTTATTGAGGATGTATTCCTTTGGCACAAGAATTCATTTGTGAACTTTACTATACTTCGGTGAATGTTATTCATTTACTCAGTTCTAAACAGTTTCGCCGCTTTTTTAGTGTTGACATTAGCACAAGCTGCTCAGAAAAATCAATGGACACATTTCAGTACTGTGAGTATGCTTACCTACCATCCCATGGTAGACCCCTGCACACACAGGTATATTCTACATTTGGAGTAGGTTGCAGAAGTACAAGCAGCATAAGTACTATTGTGTGGATTTTATTCCTTATGCTGGACTCTACAGGGTTTTGTGTACATGTTAGTTTATCAAGAGCAAGTGAAGTTCTGTCTCTAACGTATGAATCTCCCAACTGTGGACTCTATTATGCACATGATAGCCAGTTTGGTAGAGGCAGCTGTTATTTTTTTCTGTGCAACCAGCCTTACACAGGTCTTTTCTTAGCAATAGAGCAATGGCATCTCTTACAGTTGGTTCCTACCAGTGCATGGCTACATCATTTGTATTTTCGGTGTTGTGTTCCTACATGAGGGTGCTTCCGAAACTCCTTCCAAAGCTATTTCCACAGTGTATAACGAAGGCTGATATGTCTCTGTATTTCTCCCTCTGCTGAACCTCTCAGCCTCAGGTACTTATTTGTACAGACTCAGGAAGAAGTAAAAAAAAAGTCCCAGAGACAATCAGGGACACCTTTAAAAATATTAGTGCCATTAAGCTGAGACATTGAAATCAGAATTAACACACAACACTGAAGTAAAAGAAGTATAACTCTTAATTATTGTCATTATTCATTAAGTGTAATTCACCACCTTTCTGGCCAAAGTCAGTAGTTTTCGGAGAGATTAGAAGGACAGAGCTAAAATGTGTTTCAAAATCAGAGACATCCCTGAAAATTAGGGGCAGTTAGAAATTATGGCCTCACTAAACATATATGCCATTGTTGTCCTGCTGTGATACTGTGTGGGGATTTGTAATGTGATGGTCTTGTTATTCCTTCCTGCTAGAATGGCTGCTTCTCTTATCACAGTCATAGCAATGTAATCCCACAACGCGTTTGGTCCAACATACACACAACAAGTTGTGTGGTATGGGATTCCTTCTTTACCTTTACATTCCTCATTCTGATGCATGATATGTTTATTTAAGCACCAACTTGATGTATATACCATGGCTTAGTGGTACTTCATGTTGTGTAAGCGTGTGCAGGTCGAGGTTCAAAACTGATGAGGTGTTTTGTTGCACTCCTAGAGCAGAACAAGGCTAGTAATGAAGCGACTAAGGCACTTTAAGCAGTTTTAAGCAGTTTGCGCATTGGTGCGCATTGCTTAGCGAAGCACAAACAAGCGCAAACTCGCACAAACCTGATAACTACTGTAATGATGCTTACTCCGCTTCTTCCCTCCATTTCGAAAGAAAGAAAAATGAATGGGAAAGTGGTGAAAAGGGTCTCAAGAGGGAAGGCAGTGGAAAATAGCCCAGGATGTGCAGGACAGGAAGGTCACTAGCTGCATTTCTTCAACAGCAACAGCAGTGCCTGCAATAAATTTGAGTGAACATGAAACCTTCCAACCCTGAGAGAAATTGAGGACAACAAAGTATGTTGTAATGTAATTAAATAACATTTCATGTGTCAATTGACATGTGTGCAAAATGGTCAGCTATATTTGAGACATAATTTTTTGGGGAGCAATTTCCCTTTTCAGGTGAAAGAGTGGAATGTGGGTGGGGATGTGAATATGTTTGGAGGTAGGTTGAGGAGTAAACACAAGGCAAACAAGGCATACAGCGGTGGTATATGACCGTGGTGGTGACAACGGCGGGAGGGATGTTTGGAAATACATGGCCATGAGATCCCCAGATGAAACAGTGGGTTGAGGTCCCCACCGGGGCAGTCCCACCACACCACCTTCCGCGGCCCAGAGGTGGCTGTGCTGGGGGAGGTGTGTGGGAGGGTGAGAACTGACCCAGAGGCGTTGTACCACTCGAGCGCAAGCTGGCGTAGAGGGTTCTGCAACAAGAACATTCAATCTCGCACCACAGTCCAGACTGTTCAAAAGGGTGATAGGTGCCTCCTCACCCGTGCTTGCATGGGAGGGTGAGCCATCCCTGCAGTGCTTCCACTCAAAGGTGGCACAAGGTAGTACAGACTGACAGGTCCTTGGCTGGGCACTGGATCTGCTGGTGCCGGGTGCTGGCCAGCTGAGGTGGGACAGGAGTGGGTCCGCTGAGATGACGCCCAAACAATATTTTGGAAGTTAATAAAGATATGGGTTAGTAACAGTCAACAGCATTGCCAGTGGTTATAACAGCGTACCGGTATTCTCTTAACTCAACACACCAGATTTTCCAATAGTTGAAAAGTAAGCATAACACATGCATATATAGAACAATAGTGAACATTACAACAGCATGCAGATTGAATTGGCAACAGAGCGCAATATTGTGGTATTTGTAGAGCACATACATAGAAATAAATGCAAATAGTTATAAACCAAGGACATATGTCCCAACTAATGTTTTGATTAGACATACCGATTAGGGTGTGGAATTGCTTTTTATGCACGCTGGTAGGTGGAAAAAAGATAGCTCAATTAACAACTTATATATCCTTCTAGTTTTTTACTACATTCCTATTAGCTGCAGTTGTATGTCACCGCTGTATTATTACACTGCAATGTCCTTATATTGTGCAACTGGTTTTGCTAGATGCATTATATACATAGGCTGTATCTTACATACAAACTGTCCAAGATGCAGATGTTACTGCTATATTTTGAGAGTTGCTCACAGACACTACTGCTGGATGGTTTTCAACAGTTCTACTTTCACCGTTATTATCTAGATGTGTTCAGGTGAAAATATCAGTTATATGTTAACAGCTCCCTACATTTCTGGCAGCACATTGACATTTCTGGGGAACACAATAACAAAGCTACTCAAGTTCCAGATTAACCTGTACATGCTGGGCATGAACCAACAACAGTTGAGGCTGTAAATATGTATTATGGGCCCTGCCCCAAGGTAGATTTTGACACTGCGCCAATAACACTATATTTGTGAGAATGCAACAATGCAACAACATATCAAGAAAATGAAACAGGCACTCAGGAATTATACATTTTGATAAGGATTATTACAACTTTATTTATTGGTTCAAAACACTTTTAAAGAGCTCCTCATTTATTTTATAACAGTACGGCTGGTCAATTACTAACACCTGATGATGCAGCCTTGCAAGCCTATCTTTATGGGCTTGCTGATTCGCCAGCCCAGACACCTGCAACTGTAGTAAATGCAGTGATATTGGTTTCATACCTATCATAGTATAGACAAGCATAGCAATTTTTAACTACTTAATACAATGGCTACTTACTCAGTACTGGGGCATTAGGCATCGCACAGGATTCCTGGATCCACTGGCCAGTTGATCCTCCCTATGTCACTTCAGGTCACAATAATAGTACCTGACCTGCTCACCAGTCCGAGGAATACCAATGGCACTGGTGAGATCACAAACAAGACTGGTCCAGGCCTCCGTTTTATATTGGGTATCCTGGTACTGGCCCCACAGGAGTCTTTCCTCATGATTGTGGACAAGGATCCAAACCTTACTTTGGACTCCCAATGCCCCAGTGTTGCTCTTTAAATCGGATGCCATCTCCAACACCAGCCATGCTGACTGCAGAAGGAAGCTACAACCAGTTATAGCAGGTATTCCCACCTGTTAGACTTCATGTACACTCATTCCACGCACTTATTTGTGATTGGCCAGTTTTGAAAAAACTCGGCTAAGCACCTTGTGTGATGTTGGCAATGTTTAAAATTCCTTTGATAGATATGTGTGTCTGTTGAAAGTTTATATTTATGAAATGCTGTCGTGACTTAGCGGTTAAGTAGTGGCGACTACAGTGCTGAGTATCCTGAGTTCCAGCCCTGTCACTGCTTTTTTTCTACTGGGCGAACCTGACTGGTTAAGGTACAGTAAAGGGTAATGCTGTGTTTAACCGACTTTGCCGACTTTGACGACGTTGCTCAATGTTGCTCGATGTTGGTCGGCCGTTGCCCGACATTGCGCTGGTTGGTGATTAACAGCTACGCACAAATATGTTGTGATTGCGGCTTGTAAGGTGAGCGCTCTGAGCACAGACGTGCTGGTTGTCTTGATTACAACGACATGCGAACAGTGGTTAAATAGCTGCTCAATACTGGCACAATGTGCTTAGCAGTACTTTATATTGCTTAAAATAAGTCTCATGCCTCAGGAATGCATAACCATTTCACCTTCACATATATATACATATATATATATATATATATATATATATATATATATATATATATATAAAATCCGTTCACTACTACATTTAATATTTCAATGCTTTTACAAAACTTATACATAAAATGTCAGGAAATATTTTTTGAATACAATTTCCAACAGAAAATGGAGCGTGCAGTAGTGGGACTCTCGAACACAGAATACCTCTTCTTTGTCTGAAAGGCTCTAACCACTCTATCACTATTTTGTAATTTCCGTATATTTTCATATTATCCTCTCTTGGTGTACAAACTGCTAACTGTACAGCTAAGCAATACAGAGCAAAACCATTACAAACACGCAACTTCACGGGCAGCTAGCCGGATGAAATAAAAAAAAATTAAAATCTTTATTTTTAATTTTGTCAGTTTTACAACATATGGGGAGTGTAGTGTTACATTGTTGTGGACATGTGAGCGGACTGCTCATGTAACTTGACATTCGCGGAGTTTCTTCATTGCAGGGGCATGGATTTTTTGAACTGCTGGGCGATCCTGACACCCCAACACTTGTCACGCTCCGTGTAAGCTTTAGAGTTGAGGAAGTGCATCCTGTTTATATGCGACATGCCTTATCATACTCTTGGGCCTAGCACTTCTATGTAAGAATAATCTGAATACACGGAAGATTAGTAAATCCTGGAGAGTAACTATTATGCTTGTAATATTTTATAAATAACTTATGATATCTCAGAAACCCCTCAAGTTGCAGACATGGTGTCCACTGCATTTTATTCATCTAGCTGAGAGCTTTTATATGAGGTGAAGGAGTTGCATCTGTGTTACTTGGTTGCTGAGATATTTAGAAAAATGTGGCAAATGTATCTATACAAATTAATATAATAAAAACAACAGTTAATATCTCTTAACCTGCACTAGACAGATGCCAAATATTAATGTAATTGATTCTATCATTATGTAAGTTTTAAGATGAAATCTTTTAAAACCTTGTTGATTTTGTAATTATTGATGGAAATATCAACAAGCAATATTTGATGCCTAGATGCATCAGTAGGAGGTAACTGCATATGTATCTGGAGGCGTCACTTAAATGTAATGAGTTAAGTGCCTTGGGAAGGGTGTGGTTGAAGAGAATAGATGTCTGTATGAGATCAAAGCTAGACGCAATAGGGTCAGGGTGGGTGGATGAGAAAAGAAGCCAAAGAAAAGTAAGTCATACTAAAACAGTGGTACAATCAGTACTACTACTAAGAAGTATAAAATTTCTTTGTTATTGTGCTTTTGTGAATTTCTTCACATGGAGTGCACCTGCAAATGATCAAATGTGATCAAAAATGCTGCACCATAGT
>NW_025049469.1:0-14735 GCF_019279795.1 Protopterus annectens | reverse complement strand
AAAGGGCAAGGGGCAAATGGGATCAGGTTGAAAAATAAAAACAAATAACCTGAAATAAGCGAATTTACAACCCAACTAAAATCACTATTTTGCTACTTGTACTCAATGGCAGGCAGAAGACGAACACACACAGTGGCCCAGTGAATAGTGGTTGCTAAGGGGGGAGGCTCAGTGTGGGACCTGTAACTATGCATTAGCAGGCAATTCTATGCAAATGAGGGGAATGATACACCCAACAATGTAAGTGCAGGAATAGCTTGGTGCATGCCTAGGAGTTAGCTGACTGACACTCATGGGGGCTCAGGCATACTGTAAGCAGAGATTGGAGCCCTGTGGCAGGGCTTGTCTCCTTTCTTAGCTAGCAGAGCTGCCAAGCAAGGGGTGTATCTGAGGCTGCCCTAGCACTCTTTGACACATTGCCTAAGGAGTAAGATTGGGTGCTTCTTGTGTGGGGTGGCACATGCTAATTCAGGTTTTAAAGAAAAAAAAAAGTAAACCAGGAAATAGCAGCTCTGTGCACATTTGAGCACTGTGCTTGTGCGATGTGCTCCCAGGCTTAAACAGGAAGGCAATGGGAAGGGTAAACAGTAGTAGGAAGGTAATCAAGGAGAACTGAAGCATAGATGGCAGGTGAAATGTATTAGAATCAGCCAGTTACGGCTGAGGCAGCAGACCAGTCCAGCTCCACAGACACTACTATAAACCATGCAAACACCTTTCCCTCTGGTTTTTACCACACTCTACACCCCCGGTGAATACACGTGGGGAAATTTTAACAAACAAAAACAACAAAATGTTTAGGGCTACAGTAGCTATCATACATCAACATGTGGAAGAGGCACGAGGGTGTAGTGAGGATGAGAATACTGTCAACCAAGAGCTTCCTGGCAATGAGGAGACGGACAGAGTGTACAGACCCAGGGTGAACCTACCGGGGCTACATGAACTGGAAGGAATAGTGGAGCGTTAGTACTAGGGGTGAACAAGGGACCTCCTACAGCAAATCACCGTTGAGCTGTTGCTGGCCCAGTGCCCTGACACACACAGAACTAACAGAGGGGAACCCATCCCAGTGGATACTCAAGGTTAATAATGTAAGCCTAAGAATACAAGCCACAGGTATCTTCCAAAGGCCAACTGGGGATATCATGGGATTCTCACAGGCATCAGTATCAGAATGTGCTCCACCAGTCCAGCACACATGTCGATGAGCCGCATGGGGTTTCTCCCAACACCCTGTGGTGGCGCACGGCAATATGTCATCTCTTCCTCCAACAGCAGAATAATTCCCTGAGGGTAGTGGGTGCTATATAGACTGCATGCACATATGCATCAAAAGCAATTCGCAGCCCGGTGAGAGGGTAGGGTCTATATCAACTGCAAGGGCTTCCCCTCCATCAACTGCCAGGTCATGTGCGATGCCCAGGGCATTATAATGAATGTGTGTGCTGGCTGCCCTGGAAGCTGTCATTATTTCTACATCTGGCATCTTGCCAAAGGGGACATCCCTTACGGTCACCTAGTGAGGGATACTGGTTACGCACTGAAGCCATGGCTGATGACACCCATCAGAAATGTACACACCCGAACAAAACCTCCATAATGAGGCACACGCACAGACCAGAATTATAACAGAGCATGTGTTTGGGATGCTCAAGTCATAGTTCGAGTGCTTGGACACATCTGGTGGAGCCTTGCAGTACTCACCAGCTACATGTACTAAAATTGTCATCGTATGTGCCATGCTACACAATATGATCCTTCAGATACAGCTGCAGCAGGAACAACACGGGGCAGGGCCACACAGCCCCCCACCATTGCCAAGGCCTGCACAGGCACAGAGTGACTCGGAGGAGGAACAACCTGAGCCAACCCCAGTAGGCAGAAGGAGGCATGCCCAGTATTCCCTGGCCTTGGCAAAGAGGCGACACATAGCACATACACTGACACAGTAGGGACCCATGGAATGACACCTCTCTCTGACTTACACATACAGTAAAAGAGATGCCAAACATGACACTACCTGTGCTCAACCATGTATAGGGAGTGTACTTTGTACATCCGACACAGGCGACCCTCCAGCACCATCCTCAGTACTGGCACACCCACAAGGTAAGTCACTCTTCTTACCAGTTGCCCAGCGGAGTAGTATGTGTTGTTACTTGTATCTATGGCATGGATGTGAGCATGCAAGGGAATTGGGTGGCTGAATGGGATGCCAGCAAGTAGGCACCTATAGTGGCAGCATGAGATCTGTCACAAATACTGCTGTCACCATAGTAGCCAGTACTACACACGGTGACAAAACCCACTGCAGGAAATGTACTGGGCCACATGTGTGTCCATATGACACACACATGCCAGTCAGGGAGGTTCACATACCCAACAACAGTCTCAGCCAGCAGGACAGGTGTAGACAAACACAAACAAAGGCTGTGCTAAGGCCTCTGAATGATGGCTATTGGTAAACCCCTGCCCAGGCCTACACAGACAGACTACATCGGGTCAGGCAGTGGGATGCTAGTTCTGAAGGGTAAGAAGTCAGAAACTGATATGTAGGTCAGGCAGTGGGATGCTAGTTCTGAAGGGTAAGAAGTCAGAAACTGATATGTAGGTCAATCAAACCTACGACCTATAGTACACTGATATGCCTCTAGTCAGCATGACAGGTTATAATACAGAATGAAATGGAGTACCTGACATACCAGTACAGTCATAGCAAATGTGTACAAGTGTCAGGTGTGCCCCCCACTCCCGCCAATCCCATGTAGAAATTTAGTAACAGTCTGGTGTGCTACCCCAATCCTAAGTAGAAATGTAGAAACAATCAGGTGTGCCCCCACCAATCCTATGTAGAAATGTAGAAACAGTCAGGTGTGCCCCCCAGTCCGATGTAGAAATATAGATACAGTCAGTTGTGCCTCCCCAATCCTATGTAGAAATGTAGTAACAGTCTGGTGTGCCCTCCCAATCCGATGTAGACACGTTGTAACAGTCAGGTATGCCCCCCAATCCTATGTAGAAACGTAGGAACAGTCTGGTGTGCCCTGCCAGTCCTATGTAGAAATGTAGAAACAGGCAAGTGTTCCCCCCAATCCTATGTAGAAACAGTCAGGAGTACCCCCCAATCCTATGTAGAAATGTAGAAACAGTCAGGAGTGCCCCCAGTCCTATGTAGAAATGTAGAAACGGTCAGGTGTGCCCCCCCAATCCTATGTAGAAATGTAGCAACAGTCTGGTGAACCCCCAATCCGATGTAGACATGTTGTAACAGTCAGTTGGCCCCCCAATCCTATATGGAAATGTAGTAACAGTCTGGTGTGCCCCGCCAATCCTAAGTAGAAATGTAGAAACTGTCAGATGTGCCCCCTCAATCCTATGTAGAAATGTAGAAAAAGTCAGGTGTGCCCCCCCCAGTCCTATGTAGAAATGTAGAAACAGTCAGGTGTGCCCCCCCAATCCTATGTAGAAATGTAGTAACAGTCTGGTGTGCCACCCAATCTGATGTAGACATGTTGTAATAGTCAGGTATGCCCCCCAATCCTATGTAAAAATGTAGTAACAGTCTGGTGTGCCCCCCAATCCTATGTAGACATGTAGAAACAGTCAGGTGTGCCCCCCAATCCTATGTAGAAACAGTCAGGTGTGCCCCCCAATCCTATGTAGAAATGTAGAAACAGTCAGGTATGGCCCCCAATCCTATGTAGAAATGTAGTAACAGTCTGGTGTGCCCCCCAATCCAATGTAGACACGTTGTAACAGTCAGGTGTGCCCCCCAATCCTATATGGAAATGTAGTAACAGCCTGGTGTGCCCCCCAATCCTATGTAGTAATGTAAAAACAGTCAGGTGTGCCCCCAATCTTATGTAGAAATGTAGAAACAGTCAGGTGTGCCCCCCAATCCTATGTAGAAATGTAGTAACAGCCTGGTGTGCCCCCCCAATCCGATATAGACACGGTGTAACAGTCAGGTGTGCCCCCCCCAATCCTATATGGAAATGTAGTAACAGTTTGGTGTGCCCCCCCAATCCTATGTAGAAATGTAGAAACAGTCAGGTGTGCCACCCCAATCATAGGTTGGTACTAGGCTTTTGACCCTAAGGCCTATACAAGCCTAGCCAAACAATTCCCCGGACATTTGTTCCCACAATATTTACTTCCCTGGACCTCTGTCTAGCAGGGCAACTGACATGATCTCCAGGGTGAATTTCCTATCTCCCATCCAATCGTCACGGTTCCTTTTGAAGAGGGCCAAGGAGGTGTTCTGCTTGACATGTATGGGCAGTCTATTCCAGAGTATGGGGAGTCTGTGAGTCAGGAACCTATCCCTCCAGCATGTTTTGTTCATTGTGATGACTGATGACAATGTTTAGATCCCTGAAACGTGTGGCTCTGAGGGATTGGGATTTCTTTAAGTGGAGCATGTCCAACAGCTCAGGGTTTGACATGGCCTTGTATGTTATGCAGAGATCGACTCTGAGTAGACGATCTGCCACAGAGTATAGCAGGAGTTTTTTTTAGACTGTCAGCATAGGGCATCTCCTATGTAGAAATGTAGAAACAGTCAGGTATGCCCCCCCCCAATCCTATGTAGAAATGTAGAAACAGTCAGGTGTGCCCCCCCAATCCTATGTAGAAATGTAGTAACAGTCTGGTGTGCCCCTCCAATCTGATGTAGACAGGTTGTAACAGTCAGGTGTGCCCCCCATCCTATGTAGAAGTGTAGTAACAGTCTTGTGTGCCCCCCAATCCTATGTAGAAATGTAGTAACAATCTGTTGTGCCCCCCAAATCCTATGTAGAAATGTAGAAACAGACAGGTTTGCCCCAATCCTATGTAGAAATGTAGTAGCAGTCTGGTGTGCCCCCCAAATCCTATGTAGAAATGTAGTAACAGTCTGGTGTGCCCCCGAATCCTATGTAGAAATGTAGAAACAGTCAGGTGGGCCCCTCCAATCCTATGTAGAAATGTAGTAACAGTCTGGTGTGCCCCCCCAAATCCTATGTAGAAATGTAGAAACAGTCATGTGTGCCCCCCAATCCTATGTAGAAATGTGTAATAGTCTGGCATGCCCCCCCAATCCGATGTAGACACATTGTAACAGTCTGGTGTGCCCCCCAATCCTTTGTAGAAATGTAGAAACAGTCAGGTGTGTCCTCCTTAATCCTATGTAGAAATGTAGTAAGAGTCTGGTGTGCCCCCCTCAATCATATGTAGAAATGTAGAAACAGTCAGATGTGCCCCCCAATCTGATGTAGAAATGTAGTAACATGTATGTGTAGGTGTAGTACCAGTGGAGCACAGATTACCTGTGGTGGCCAAGGTAGCAGGATAGATTGTAGCATTTGTAAATATGCAGGTATGTGAGTGTTAGGTTGGTGTGTGTTTCATATTGTGTGACAGTGGTCAGTATGTATGCATGGTGAGGTTTGACCTGGTGGCCATTGCCCAGTACTGCTGATGACAGGGCCAAGTTCTCATAACTGCAGTGTCAAACACAATGCTCCCCAGTATAACACATTCTAGCAGTAAGCCATTGTAAATGTATAGAGGTAATATGTGTCACCAACTGAAAGATGGACATGGCATGACTGCTGGGCCAGATATACAAGCAGTACACAGGAGAAAGTACCCCAGACAGTGTATAATGTGTAACCATGAAAGGGACACACCCTTGGAATTGTACATACAGGTTTGCATCACATTATCTGGGCTTGTAGTAGTGAATATTGATGTCATCTGGCCAAACACTCGCAGATCACAAAGGTCATAGGAATGATGTATTGAGAAACAGCTGATGTCCCTGCACAAACCAGAATAAGTGCAATACCCCATGCATATCCCCCCAGTCTTATGTAGAAATGTAGTAACAGTCTGGTGTGCCCCCCAATCCGATGTAGACATGTTGTAGCAGGCAGGTATGCCCCCCAATCCTATGTAGAATCGTAGGAACAGTCTGGTGTGCCCCCAATCCTATGTAAAAATGTAGGAACAGTCCCTGAAGGTGTTCCCCCCAATCCAATGCAGACGACCGTCAGTTGCCCCTCAACTATATGGAAAATGTGTGACTGTCAGTTGCCCCCCAATCCTATGCAGAAATGTAGGAACAGTCTGGTGCCTCTCCCCAATCCAATGCAGACATGTTGTAACTGTCAGCTGCCCCCCAATCCTATATGGAAATGTAGTAACAGTCTGCTGTGCCCCCCCCAATCCTATGTAGAAATGTAGAAACGGTCAGGTGTGCCCTCTGATCCTATGTAGAAATGTAGCAACAGTCTGGTGAGCCCCCCCAATCCGATGTAGAAATGTAGAAACAGTCAGGTGTGCCCCCCAATCCTATGTAGAAATGTAGTAACAGTCTGGTGTGCCCCCCCAATCCAATGCAGACATGTTGTAACAGTCAGGTGCCCCCCCAATCCTATATGGAAATGTAGTAACAGTCTGGTGTGCCCCGCCAATCCTAAGTAGAAATGTAGAAACTGTCAGATGTGCCCCCTCAATCCTATGTAGAAATGTAGAAACAGTCAGGTGTGCCCCCCATCCTATGTAGAAATGTAGAAACAGTCAGGTGTGCCCCCCAGTCCTATGTAGAAATGTAGTAACACTCTGGTGTGCCACCCAATCCGATGTAGACATGTTGTAATAGTCAGGTATGCCCCCCAATCCTATGTAAAAATGTAGTAACAGTCTGGTGTGCCCCCCAATCCTATGTAGAAATGTAGAAACTGTCAGGTGTGCACCCCAGTCCTATGTAGAAACAGTCAGGTGTACACCCCCAATCCTATGTAGAAATGTAGAAACAGTCAGGTGTGCCCCCCAATCCTATGTAGAAATGTAGTAACAGTCTGGTGTGCCCCCCAATCCAATGTAGACATGTTGTAACAGTCAGGTGTGCCCCCCAATCCTATATGGAAATGTAGTAACAGCCTGGTGTGCCCCCCAATCCTATGTAGTAATGTAAAAACAGTCAGGAGTGCCTCCAGTCTTATGCAGAAATGTAGAAACAGTCAGATGTGCCCCCAATCCTATGTAGAAATGTAGTAACAGCCTGGTGTGCCCCCCCAATCCGATATAGACACGGTGTAACAGTCAGGTGTGTCCTCCAATCCTATATGGAAATGTAGTAACAGTTTGTTGTGCCCCCCCAATCCTATCTAGAAATGTAGAAATTGTCAGGTGTGCCACCCCAATCATAGGTTCATAGGTTGGTACTAGGCTTTTGACCCTAAGGCCTATACAAGCCTAGCCAAACAATTCCCCGGACATTTGTTCCCACAATATTTACTTCCCTGGACCTCTGTCTAGCAGGGCAACTGACATGATCTCCAGGGTGAATTTCCTATCTCCCATCCAATCATCACAGTTTCTTTTGAAGAGGGCCAAGGAGGTGCTCTGCTTGACATATATGGGCAGTCTATTCCAGAGTATGGGGAGTCTCTGAGTCAGGAACCTATACCTCCAGCATGTTTTGTTCATTGTGATGACTGATGACAATGTTTAGATCCCTGAAACATGTGGCTCTGAGGGATTGGGATTTCTTTAAGTGGAGCATGTCCAACAGCTCAGGGTGTGACATGGCCTTGTATGTTATGCAGAGATCGACTCTGAGTAGATGATATGCCACAGAGTATAGCTGGAGTTTTTTTAGACTGTCAGCATAGGGCATCTCCTATGTAGAAATGTAGAAACAGTCAGGTACGCCCCCCCAATCCTATGTAGAAATGTAGAAACAGTCAGGTGTGCCCCCCCAATCCTATGTAGAAATGTAGTAACAGTCTGGTGTGCCCCTCCAATCTGATGTAGACACGTTGTAACAGTCAGGTGTGCCCCCCCATCCTATGTAGAAGTGTAGTAACAGTCTTGTGTGCCCCCCAATCCTATGTAGAAATGTAGTAACAATCTGTTGTGCCCCCCAAATCCTATGTAGAAATGTAGAAACAGACAGGTTTGCCCCCCCAATCCTATGTAGAAATGTAGTAGCAGTCTGGTGTGCCCCCCAAATCCTATGTAGAAATGTAGTAACAGTCTGGTGTGCCCCCGAATCCTATGTAGAAATGTAGAAACAGTGAGGTGGGCCCATCCAGTCCTATGTAGAAATGTAGTAACAGTCTGGTGTGCCCCCCCAATCCGATGTAGACACGTTATAACAGTCAGGTGTGCCCCTCCATCCTATATAGAAATGTAGTAACAGTCTGGTGTGCCCCCACCAATCCTATGTAGAAATGTAGAAACAGTCATGTGTGCCCCCCAATCCAATGTAGAAATGTAGTAAGAGTCTGGCGTGCCCCCCCAATACGATGTAGACACATTGTAACAGTCTGGTGTGCCCCCCAATCCTTTGTAGAAATGTAGAAACAGTCAGGTGCGTCCTCCCTAATCGTATATAGAAATGTAGTAACAGTTTGGTGTGCCCCCCTCAATCATATGTAGAAATGTAGAAACAGTCAGATGTGCCCCCCAATCTGATGTAGAAATGTAGTAACATGTGTGTGTAGGTGTAGTACCAGTGGAGCACAGATTACCTGTGGTGGCCAAGGTAGCAGGATAGATTGTAGCATTTGTAAATATGCAGGTATGTGAGTGTTAGGTTGGTGTGTGTTTACCAGAAAGGCTCATCCAGACTCTGCTACACTTTGCTGTGAAGGAAAGGTTAGTTTGCTGTTATTTTTTGTATTTCTGTATTGCCTTTCTATATTTTGAATACTGTAGTTTGTTTTCTTTATCTTGTGTTCATTGCTTGCATTCTGTTCTAACAGCATATTAAAAATCCTTCAAAAGAGACCACAGCTCTCTCTGTTCTGAGCTTCAGGCAGAATTTTTCCTCCCTCCTGCACCCATTTAAGTTGTCTTGTTAAATACCACTGTCTTTCTAGGTTGCCCTCTTATGTTAATCTGACCCATATATCTAATTTCTCTCTACTTTCACTGGCTTATGTGAGTAATCAAGCAAAACCATCACTTTTGAAATCCCACCCTTCAATTATTTAAATTTATTGGCCATCCTACAGTATTTCATAGCACCAAATACAAAAGTAAACTTCACCCCTTTCAGTCCATCTTACTTGTTTTAAAAATAGTAACTTCCCCACTCAAACCTTTAACTTTTAAACAGGTAAACCTTGCTACTCTTACTTTCATATATAACTTCTCTAGTGCAATACTGTATGAGTGCATTCTTTTTCTAATCTTACCTTTAAGCATCCCTTGTTACTAGCACTTCTTCTTCTAATCACTCTAAAAAGATCATCTCTACTTGACTCCAAATGGTGACTTTTCTCTCATCTGTTAAACCTAGCACTTGCTCCTATAGTACTTATTACCTTGATACGGCACTCTTTATAGATAGCACCCCAAAAAGGCAAACCCCATTTTCCTCGGTCACCACGCCCCACGAATCTCTTCTTTTTAAAGTTTTTGTCTAGTCCTCTAGCATGTCGAGGATCAGTTGCTAGTGTCCTCCTCCTGCTCAGCTGGTAGACACCTGGGAATATTGAGGCAATGTTACGAATTGCCTCATGTACACAGACAACCCTCTCCTCCTCCCACAAAACACAAATACATGCTGTAGAGATGCAACTATATGCGGCCAAACTGGAGGCTGAGCTCTCAACATAGGACTGCAAGACCAGTCAGGAGGAGAAGGTTACCACACACTATAGACCCAGTCTCACATAGTACCATCACAACCTCAAATCATACACATTATTGGGAACACACAAAGACATACTCGGGCGGCTCTGATAAAAATCTACCAAAACAGCAGAGGCCACACAAAGCAGACACCCAAACAACCACCACCTCAGAACACAACACCTGCAACACATTAAGACCTCACAGTCAGAGTGTCAAACAGTCACAGCCCTTAAGGCCAAACACAATGCCAGACACACTAGTCATTGGTGACTCCATAGTCAGACACACTGACGTCCCGCCACCAGACTGAGTAAGGAGAAGGTCACAGTAAGCTGCCTGTCGAGCTAGAATCCTACATAACGCAAGCACTCAGGTCTCTCAACAGCAGGTACAAATATGGCTCCAGTCATTGTCCACGCTGGTGTAAACGACCTGAGACGTACCTCCTGGACTACATGAAAGAGACATTGAGGAGCTCTCTGATTATGTAGCCCAGACAGGTATGACCCTGACCTAGAGCAGTATCCTACCTTCACCAAGAATGATGCCACAATACAGAGATAAGATGATCAGCTTTAACAATTGGCTTAAACTCTGGTGTCATTCAAAGGGGATCCACGTATCTGTCTGCCTGGGATGACATGCTGGACCAACCGCCTCGCCGCCAAGAAGGGACGAGGCTTGCACCTGTCACCCCTGGGATTCCGGATATTGGCAAAGGCTCTTGCCACACCCATAGTGCCTTTTTTAGGCAAGGGGCTCAAATTCTAAACCTACCACCCTAGAACACAAAAAGGAAAAAACTAAGGGTAATGCTGCTCAATGCCAGAAGTCTAAATCTCAAATGCATGCACTCGAGGCCCTTCTCAGTATGGAGAACATCGATGTCTGTGCAGTGACAGAAACCTGGTTCAAGGCTCCTGGAGCACCCCAGCACTATCGGGTTTTACCTCTTATCATGCGTTCCGGCCCCAAAATCCGGATAATCCCAAGAAAGGGGGTATCCATATTCATCAAAGACACCCACACCTCAAGACTGGTGGCAACGCTTGCGATGCATCGGAGACCATCCAGGTGCAATTAACCATAGGCAAGACTGCTCTGCAAATTGTAGCATGTTACAGGCCACCCTCACAAACTCAAGGAACCTCACATGGCCTTCCTGAAAACACTAGAGGATAAATGTATCACCCAAACACCATCATACTAGGTGACTTCAATTACCTAATATAGACTGGGAACACTACTCAAGCCCAAACACCCTAGCCCAAAAGTTCCTGGAATTCATAAACTCAAATGCCATGGAACAACTAGTCACCATCCCCACAAGAGGAGAAAACATACTTGATCCTCATCATCACGAACATGGGAGACACAATGTTCAACACGGAAGTATACCCCTCACTGGTGAGATCAGATCACAAACTAATCTCGCTGGAGGTCCTCATCCCACCCCACCTGAAATAAAAGACCACAGTAAAGAACTTCTCGAAAAGCCGACTTCCACACTTCTAAAGACTAGTGTGGTCTCCTTTAAGGCCCCAGGGCGTGGAGAAAACAGTACTCAAGCCGCTGAATCACTTACAAATGCCTTCTACCAGCACCTGCAGGACTGCATGGATAAGGCAATCCCAAGCAAAACAAAGACTCTTTGTACCAAAGGCAAGCGTCCAGTCTGGTGGACCCCAGCCATAAACAAACTCTACAACAAGGAGGAAGCTACTACAAGATAGAGCAAAATCCTTAAAAGGTAAGACACCCTTGATCACTATAAGTAAAAAACTAAGAGCTCTCATAAAAATCATCCAAAGCAAATTTCGAGAAAAATAGCTAAAGACTCAAAGACAATCATAAGGCCTTCTTTAGCTATATTTAGAAACCTGGGAGGAAACTCCCCAGATATGCTCAGAACTAGTTCAAAATGATGTGAAGATTACTGATCCTACAGACATTGCCAACATACTGGCTGACAGGTTCAGTGCAAACTTCTCCCCTCCCCCAAAGGAGAATATCTATACCAAGCGATTGCAGCCCCCAAACATCTCCCCCAGAGTGAGAACTGCTCTCTCCAAAGCAAAAAAACACAGCATCCATGGGACCTGATGGTGTCCCCGGCTGTGTGCTCCACCGAACTCAACGAGAATTAAACCCACAGCTAGGACAGCTGTTTAATCATAGTCTTACCTCTGGATACATGCCCAGGAGTGGCGCACTGCAACTGTGGTCCCACTTCACAAAGGCGGTGCCTCCACCGACCCTGGAAATTACCGGCCCATTAACCGACAAGCCTTATCTGCAAAGCCATGGAGAGGATCATAATGGACCTCATAAATAAAGACATGGGAATTTGCAGACTTTGGATCCATCCCAGTTTGGCTTTGTCAAAAGGCAGATCATGCCTTCTAAACTTGGTTGACTTTTTGAAACAGTCACCAAAGCCATTGATGAAGGCAGTCCATACAGCCTACCTCGATCTGGCGAAGGCCTTCGATACAATACCCACTCGGGTATCATTGAAAAACTCATCAGCTTAAATGTTAACCCATACATCACAAAGATGGGTTGCAAACTGCTGAGTGACAGAACCCACAGGGGTCAGAGTTGCTGGCGCCATGTCAGACTCAAAGCCTGTCACAAGTGGTGTACCACAGGGGCTCAGTCCTGGGCCCACTCTTGTTTGGCATCTACTTTTCCGCACAAGCAAACACAGGAGGGTTATGGCTGACAAAGTTTGCAGATGACTGCAAACTGGGTGCCATAGTGAAAACACATCTGACACAGATATCCTTCAGAAGGGTCTCACAGAAATGGATAACTGGTGCCAGAGCCATGGCCTAAAGTTAAATGCCAAAAATGCATAGTCATACTCCCCGGAAAAAACAAGGTTACCCCTAGCTACCAAATAGGTGGCAATCCACTGAGCACAGAAGAAGAAGTTATCAGGGACCTGGGGACCCAGGTTGATAGTAGTCTGTCATTCGACACCCATGTAGCTAAAGTAGTTAGGAAGACCTTCTACATTGCCCACCCACTTCTTACTTATCATGAAGGATTCTCATCTAGATCAAGGGAGGTCATAGTCTCCCCATACTCATCACTCATCAGACCAATGATTGAGTACAATGCCCCATTCGATGTATCTGACCCGACACTTGCAGCAGCTGGAGGCCACAAAAAGTTCCTCACCAAAAAGGATAAAGGGTCTCAAACATCTGTCCCTATGCTTGCTTGACTGAAAGAACTCCAGCTCTATTCAGTAAACTTACCATCAGCTTTGCTCAGAGGTGACCTTTGCACTCAACATACAAGGCCATGTCAAACCCAGATTTGATGAATATGCTTCACCTCAAAAAATCTAGATCTGTCCCAGGTAGTCACAAAAAGGCTGGAGACTTAAACCTCGACCTGACTATTAATAGAGGACGTGCTGGAGGATAGATTCATCACCAAAGACTCTATGTATCAGTCGTCAAAATCCGGTACCTATGCCCAGAGGCCAGAGCACCCTAAGCTGCCCCAGCCTTGTTCAAGATAAATCTTGATAATAATGGATGGGAGATGTAGATATACCCCAGGGATTTACCTCTCAAGTGTCACTTTGCTCAACCTTAAGAGGCACAGCAAAATAATGGGTATAGTTCCCCATACTAAAAGTGCGTAACCCTAAAACTATAGGCTAGGCTTGTAAATGCCCTTGGGCAGATAGCCTAGTATGAACCTGAACCTATGAACCTGCCTTGTGTGACAGTGTAGTATGTATGCATGGTGAGGTTTGACCTGGTGGCCATTGCCCAGTACTGCTGATAACAGGGCCAAGTTCTCATAACTGCAGTGTCAGACACAAGTACTCCCCAGTATAACACATTCTAGCAGTAAGCCATTTAACTTAAATGTAAAGAAGTATGTAATACCACCAACTGAAGATGGACATGTCATGACTGCTGGGCCGAATGTGCAAGCAGTACACAGGAGAAAGTACCCAGACCAGTGTATATTGTAACCATGAAAGGACACACATAGGTGTACATACAGGTTGCATCACATTATCTGGGCTTGTAGTAGTGAATATTGATGTCTATCTGGCCCAAACACTCGCAGATCCTGAGTCATAGGAATGATGTATTGAGGAAACAGCTGATGTCCTGCAAACAGCATAACTGGAATGTCCCATGCATATCCCCCCAGTCTTATGTAGAAATGTAGTAACAGTCTGGTGTCCCCCAATCGACAGACAAGTTGTAGCGAGCGGGTATGCCCCAATCCTATGTAGAAACGTAGTAACAGTCTGGTGTGCCCCAATCCTATGTAGAAATGTAGAAACAATTGAAATGTGCACAATCTGATGCTGAAATGTAGTAACATGTGTGTGGGTGTAGTACCAGTGGAGCACAGATTACCTGTGGTGGCCAAGGTAGCAGGATAGATTGTAGCATTTGTAAATATGCAGGTATGTGTTGTGTATTGTGTGATAGTGGTCGAGTATGTATGCATGGTGAGGTTTGACCTGGTGGCCATTGCCCAGTGCACACTGCTGATAACAGGGCCAAGGATTCTCCATAACAGCAGTGTCAAACACAATGCTCTGATATTAACATTCTAGCAGTAAGCCATTGTAAATGTAAAGAGGTAATATGTACCAACTGAAAGATGGACATGGCATGACTACTGGGCCAGATATGCAAGCAGTACACAGGAAAGTACTAGACAGTGTATAATGTGTAACCATGAAAGGGACACACCCTTGGAATTGTACATACAGGTTTGCATCACATTATCTGGGCTTGTAGTAGTGAATATTGATGTCATCTAGCCAAACACTCACAGATCACAAAGGTCATAGGAATGATGTATTGAGAAACAGCTGATGTCCCTGCACAAACCAGCATAACTGGAATGCCCCATGCATATCCCCCCAGTCTTATGTAGAAATGTGTGCTGGTCTGGTGTCCCCCCCAATCCGATGTAGACAAGTTGTAGCAGGCAGGTATGCCCCCCAATCCTATGTAGAAACGTAGTAACAGCCTGGTGTGCCCCCAATCCTATGTAGAAATGCAGAAACAGTCAGGTGTGCCCCCCAATCCTATGTAGCAAACAGCCCCAAT
>NW_025049468.1:0-13737 GCF_019279795.1 Protopterus annectens | reverse complement strand
TTTCCCCCCGTTTTTTTGAGTGATCCTGCAGGGGGGGGGTTCTACAAGCAGCAGAGAGTGGAAGAGTGACTTTCCCTTGATTTATAAGTATTTTTCTGGCTTTCTTTTTTTAACTGCTGTATTTCGACTATATTTCACCTAAAAGCTTTTTCATATTACTAAACTAGCTCTGCAAATTGATCCTCTGTATTTGTGTTTGCTTCTGAACTGTTTGCACTTTGAAAAGTTTGTTTTTTGCTTAATTTGACTGTTAGGCTAACACACTCAAGTGCGCTAGCCGATTTAAAGCATTTACTTTTTGTTACTGTATCTTTTCGTCTTTTTGAAACAAAAAAAACCCCAAAAAACGAAAAAAATATCCTTGTTTTCCTGCCTTTACTGGACTGAATAGTCCAGTTTTCAGATTTTGCTGATCTCTGGGCTGTGTCATAGTTTCTGTGTTGTCCATATCCTTATTTGGATAAGAGGAAGCTTCTTTGTTCACCAGTGGGAGTGGGGAGCACTGCGGAGCCTATTTGTCCCTAAGGGAGTGGTTCCAGACCAGCAACTTGGAGTTTATTGGCCATTTTGGGCCATTTCCTAGCTCTTTTCAACCCCCTGCTATAAAGCCCACTTTAGAACGCTTTTGAGCATCTATACATCTCAGCACAGCTCCTCGCATTGTCCTGCAGAGTTCCACAAGCAGCAGAGAGTGGAAGAGTGACTTTCCCTTGATTTATAAGTATTTCTCTGGCTTTCTTTTTTTAACTGCTGTATTTCAACTGTATTTCGCCTAAAAGCTTTTTCATATTACTAAACTAGCTCTGCAAGTTGATCCTCAGTATTTGTGTTTGCTTCTGAACTGTTTGCACTTTGAAAAGTTTGTTTTTTGCTTAATTTGACTGTTAGGCTAACACACTCAAGTGCGCTAGCCGATTTAAAGCATTTACTGTTTGTTACTGTATCTTTTTGTCTGTTTGAAAAAACAAAAAAAAAATCCTTGTTTTCCTGCCTTTACTGAACTAGAATAGTCCAGTCTTCAGATTTTGCTGATCTCTGGGCTGTGTCATAGTTCCTGTGTTGTCCATATCCTTATTTGGATAAGAGAAAACTTCTTTGTTCACCAGTGGGAGTGGGGAGCACTGAGCAGCCTATTTGTCCTTAAGGGAGTGGTTCCAGCCCAGCAACTTGTAGTTTATTGGCCGTTTTGGGCCATTTCCTAGCTTTTTTCAACCCCCTGCTATAAAGCCCACTTTAGCGCACTTTAGCGCGCTTTTGAGCTTGTATACAACTCAGCACAGCTCCTTGTGGTGTCCTGCAGAGTTCTACAAGCAGCAGAGAGTGGAAGAGTGACTTTCCCTTGATTTATAAGTATTTTTCTGGCTTTCTTTTTTAACTGCTGTATTTCGACTGTATTTCACCTAAAATCTTTTTCATATTACTAAACTAACTCTGCAAGTTGATCCTCTGTATTTGTGTTTGCTTCATACCTGTTTGCAATTTGAAAAGTTTGTTTTTTGCTTAATTTGAATGTTAGGCTAACACACTCAAGTGTGCTAGCCGATTTAAAGCATTTACTGTTTGTTACTGTATCTTTTTGTCTGTTTGAAACAAAAAAACACCAAAAAACCAAAAAAAATATGCTTGTTTTCCTGCCTTTACTGAACTAGAATAGTCCAGTCTTCAGATGTTGCTGATCTCTGGGCTGTGTCATAGTTTCTGTGTTGTCCATATCCTTATTTGGATAAGAGGAAGCTTCTTTGTTCACCAGTGGGAGGTGGGAGCACTGAGCAGCCTATTTGTCCCTAAGGGAGTGGTTCCAGCCCAGCCACTTATTGTTTATTGCTGTTTTGGGCCATTTCCTAGCTCTTTTCAACCCCCTGCTATAAAGCCCACATTAGCACACTTTTGAGCTTGTATACAACTCAGCACAGCTCCTCGTGGTGTCCTACAGAGTTCTACAAACAACAGAGAGTGGAAGAGTGACTTTCCATTGATTTATAAGTATTTTTCTGGCTTTCTTTTTTAACTGCTGTATTTCGACTGTAATTCACCTAAAAGCTTTTTCATATTACTAAACTAGCTCTGCAAGTTGATCCTCTGTATTTGTGTTTGCTTCATAACTGTTTTCAATTTGAAAAGTTTGTTTTTTGCTTAATTTGACTGTTAGGCTAACACACTCAAGTGTGATAGCCGATTTAAAGCATTTACTGTTTGTTACTGTATCTTTTCGTCTGTTTGAAACAAAAAAACCCCTAAAAAACAAAAACAAATATCCTTGTTTTCCCGCATTTACTGAACTAGAATAATCCAGTCTTCAGATTTTGCTGATCTCTGGGCTGTGTCATAGTTTCTGTGGTGTCTATATCCTTATTTGGATAAGAGGAAGCTTCTTTGTTCACTAGTGGGAGGTGGGAGCACTGAGCAGCCTATTTGTCCCTAAGGGAGTGGTTCCAGCCCAACAACTTGTAGTATATTGGCCGTTTTGGGCTATTTTCTAGCTCTTTTCAACCCCGTGCTATAAAGCCTGCTTTAGCTCGCTTTTGAGCGTGTATACAACTCAGCCAGCTACTCGTGGAGTCCTGCAGATTTCTACAAGCAGCAGAGAGTGGAAGAGTGACTTTCCCTTGATTTATAAGTATTTTTCTGGCTTTTTTTTTAACTGCTGTATTTCGACTGTATTTCGCCTAAAAGCTTTTTCATATTACTAAAGTAGCTCTGCAAGTTGATCCTCTGTATTTATGTTTGCTTCTGAACTGTTTGCACTTTGAAAAGTTTGTTTTTTGCTTAATTGGACTGTTAGGCTAACACACTCAAGTGCGCTAGCCGATTTAAAGCATTTACTGTTTGTTACTGTATCTTTTTGCCTGTTTGAAAAAAAATATATATATCCTTGTTTTCCCACCTTTACTGAACTAGAATAGTCCAGTCTTCAGATTTTGCTGATCTCTGGGCTGTGTCATAGTTTCTCTGTTGTCCATATCCTTATTTGGATTAGAGGAAGCTTTTTTGTTCACCAGTGGGAGTGGGGAGCACTGAGCAGCCTATTTGTCCCTAAGTGAGTGGTTTCAGCCCAGCAACTTTTAGTTTATTGGCCGTTTTGGGCCATTTCCTAGCTCTTTTAATCCCTCTGCTATAAAGCCCACTTTAGCGCATTTTTGAACTTGTATACAACTCAGCACAGCTCCTCGTGGTGTCCTGCAGAGTTCTACAAGCAGCAGAGAGTGGAAGAGTGACTTTCCCTTGATTTATAAGTATTTTTCTGGCTTTCTTTTTTTAACTGTTGTATTTCGACTGTATTTTGTCTAAATGCTTTATCATATTACTAAACTAGCTCTGCAAGTTGATCCTCTGTATTTGTTTGCTTCTGAACAGTTTGAAGTTTGAAAAGTTTGTTTTTTGCTTAATTTGACTGTTAGGCTAACACAGTCAAGTGCGCTACCCGATATAAAGCATTTACTGTTTGTTACTGTATCTTTTTGTCTGTTTGAAACAAAAAAAAACCCCTTGTTTTTCCGCCTTTACTGAACTAGAATTGTCCGGTCTTCAGATTTTGCTGATTTCTGGGCTGATTCATAGTTTCTGTGTTGTCCATATCCTTATTTGGATAAGAGGAAGCTTCTTTGTTCACCAGTGGGAGTGGGTAGCACTGAGCAGCCTATTTGTCCCTAAGGGAGTGGTTCCAGCCCAGCAACTTGTAGTTTATTGGCCGTTTTAGGCCATTTCCTAGCTCTTTTCAACCGCCTGCTATAAAGCCCACTTTAGCACGCTTTTGAGCTTGTATACAACTCAGCACAGCTCCTCGTGGTGTCCTGCAGAGTTCTACAAGCATCAGAGAGTGGAAGAGTGACTTTCCCTTGATTTATTAGTATTTTTCTGGATTTCTTTTTTTAACTGCTGTATTTCGACTGTATTTCGCCTAAAAGCTTTTTCATATTACTAAACTAGCTCTGCAAGTTGATCCTCTGTATTTGTGTTTGCTTCTTAACTGTTTGCACTTTGAAAAGTTTGTTTTTTGCTTAATTTGACTGTTAGGCTAACACACTCAAGTGCGCTAGCCGATTTAAAGCATTTACTGTTTGTTACTGTATCTTTTTGTCTGTTTGAAACAAAAAAAATCCTTGTTTTCCCGCCTTTACTGAACTAGAATAGTCCAGTCCTCAGATGTTGCTGATCTCTGGGCTGTGTCATAGTTCCTGGGTTGTCCATATCCTTATTTGGATGAGAGGAAACTTCTTTGTTCACCAGTGGGAGTGGGGAGCACTGAGCAGCCTATTTGTCCCTAAGGGAGTGGTTCCAGCCCAGCAACTTGTAGTTTATTGGCCGTTTTGGGCCATTTCCTAGCTCTTTTCAACCCCCTGCTATAAAGCCCACTTTAGCACACTTTTGAGCTTGTATACAACTCAGCACAGCTCCTCGTGGTGTTCTGCAGAGTTCTACAAGCAAGAGAGAGTGGAAGAGTGACTTTCCCTTGATTTATAAAGTATTTTTCTGGCTTTCTTTTTTAACTGCTATATTTCGACTGTATTTCGCCTAAAAGCTTTTTCTATTACTAAACTAGCTCTGCAAGTTGATCCTCTGTATTTGTGTTTGCTTCATAACTGTTTGCAATTTGAAAAGTTTGTTTTTTGCTTAATTTTACTGTTAGGCTAACACACTCAAGTGTGCTAGCTGATTTAAAGCATTTACTGTTTGTTACTGTATCTTTTCGTTTGTTTGAAACAAAAAAACACCAAAAAAACAAAAAAAATATCCTTATTTTCCCGCCTTTACTGAACTAGAATAGTCCAGTCTTCAGATTTTGCTGATCTCTGGGCTGTGTCATAGTTTCTGTGCTGTCCATATCCTTATTTGGATAAGAGGAAGCTTCTTTGTTCACCAGTGGGAGGTGGGAGCACTGAGCAGCCTATTTGTCCCTAAGGGAGTGGTTCCAGACCAGCAACTTGTAGTTTATTGGCCGTTTTGGGCCAATTCCTAGCTCTTTTCAACCCCCTGGTATAAAGCCCACTTTAGCGCGCTTTTGAGCGTGTATACAACTCAACAAAGCTCCTCGTGGAGTCCTGCAGAGTTCTACAAGCAGCAGAGAGTTGAAGAGTGACTTTCCCTTGATTTATAAGTATTTTTCTGGTTTTCTTTTTTTAACTGCTGTATTTTGACTGTAGTTTGCCTAAAAGCTTTTTCATATTACAAAACTAGCTCTGCAAGTTGATCCTCTGTATTTGTGTTTGCTTCTGAACTGTTTGCGCTTTGAAAAGTTTGTTTTTTGCTTAATTTGACTGTTAGGCTAACACACTCAAGTGCGCTAGCTGATTTAAAGCATTTACTGTTTGTTACTGTATCTTTTTGTCTGTTGTAAAAAAAAAAAAATATCCTTGTTTTCCTGCCTTTACTGAACTAGAATAGTCCAGTCTTCAGATTTTGCTAATCTCTGGGCTGTGTCATAGTTTCTGTGTTGTCCATATCCTTATTTGGATAAGAGGAAGCTTTTTTGTTCACCAGTGGGAGTGGGGAGCACTGAGCAGCCTATTTGTCCCTAAGGGAGTGGTTCCAGCCCAACAACTTTTAGTTTATTGGCCGTTTTGGGCCATTTCCTAGATCTTTTCAACCCCCTGCTATAAAGCCCACTTTAGCGCGCTTTTGAGCTTGTATACAACTCAGCACAGCTCCTTGTGGTGTCCTGCAGAGTTCTACAAGCAGCAGAGAGTGGAAGAGTGACTTTCCCTTGATTTATAAGTATTTTTCTGGCTTTCTTTTTTTAACTGCTGTATTTCGACTGTATTTCGCCTAAAAGCTTTATTATATAACTAAACTAGCTCTGCAAGTTGATCCTCTGTATTTGTTTGCTTCTAAACAGTTTGAAGTTTGAAAAGTTTGTTTTTTGCTTAATTTGACTGTTAGGCTAACACAGTCAAGTGCGCTACCCGATTTAAAGCATTTACTGTTTGTTACTGTATCTTTTTGTCTGTTTGAAACAAAAAAAAATCCTTGTTTTCCCGCCTTTACTGAACTAGAATTTTCCAGTCTTCAGATGTTGCTGATCTCTGGGCTGTGTCATAGTTCCTGTGTTGTCCATATCCTTATTTGGATAAGAGGAAGCTTCTCTGTTCACCAGTGGGAGTGGGGAGCACTGAGCAGCCTAATTGTCCCTAAGGGAGTGGTTCCAGCCCAGCAACTTGTAGGTTATTGGCTGTTTTGGGCAATTTCCTAGCTCTTTTCAACCCCCTGCTATAAAGCCCACGTTAGTACACTTTTGAGCTTGTATACAACTCAGCACAGCTCCTCGTGGTGTCCTGCAGAGTTCTACAAGCAGCAGAGAGTGGAAGAGTGACTTTCCCTTGATTTATAAGTATTTTTCTGGCTTTCTTTTTTTAACTGCTGTATTTCGACTGTATTTTGCCTAAAAGCTTTTTCATATTACTAAACTAGCTCTGCAAGTTGATCCTCTGTATTTGTGTTTGCTTCTGAACTGTTTGCACTTTGAAAAGTTTGTTTTTTGCTTAATTTGACCGTTAGGCTAACACACTCAAGTGCGCTAGCCAATTTAAAGCATTTACTGTTTGTTACTGTATCTTTTTGTCTGTTTGAAACAAAAAAAACCCCAAAAAACAAAAAAATATCCTTGTTTTCCCGCCTTTACTGAACTAGAATAGTCCAGTCTTCAGATTTTGCTGATCTCTGGGCTGTGTCATAGTTCCTGTGTTGTCCTTATCCTTATTTGGATAAGAGGACGCTTCTTTTTTCACCAGTGGGAGTGGGGAGCACTGAGCAGCCTATTTGTCCCTAAGGGAGTGGTTCCAGCCCAGAAACTTGTAGTTTATTGGCTGTTTTGGGCTATTTCCTAGCTCTTTTCAACCCCCTGTTATAAAGTCCGCTTTAGCACGAATTTGCGTGAAGTTCCTCATAGAGCAGCATTGTGCAGCGCCGGTTAATCAAGTTTAAACTATTTTTGGCTCCGCAAAGTCTGCTCTTCAATTTTTCCCTTAGAACTGCTCTACTTGCAGTCTAAACAGTCTATTCTCTATCTGAAAATCCCAACACTTGCTCCTAAAGCATTTTTATACAGGTAAAGCACTCTTAAACAAAAAGAAAGCATTTCATTCACCTACAATCCCCTTGAGTATCCATTTCCCTATAGGTCCTTTCTGACTCAGTTACACAGCAATCCTTTACACTATTCTAGCATGTCGAAGGGTCAGGTGCTGGCGTCCTTTCCTGTTCAGCTGGTCAATATAGGAATCTTGAGGCAATGTTACAACTGCCTCATGTACACAGACAACCCTTTCCTCCTCCCAACAAATGCAAATATATGTGAGAGATGCAGCTATATAGCCAAACTGGAGGCTGATCTCTCTCAACTCAGTACTGGCAAAACCACTCAGGAGGAGAAGGTAACCACGCACACCACAAACCCAGTCTCATATAGACCTATCACAACTGCATACCAAACACATAAACACACAAAAACATACTCGGAGGCTCTAATTAAAAATATACCAAAACAACAGAGGCCTCCAAAGCAGACACCCAAGCGACCACTACCTGAAGACATAGCACATGCAACACATAGTTCACAAAGTCAGTGTGCTAAACAGTCACAGCCCTTAAGGCCAAACAACATGCCAGATACTCTTGTAATAGGTGACTCCATAGTCAGACACACTGACGTCCCACTCACCAGACTGAACAAGGAAAAGGTTACAGTAAGCTCCCTGTCGGGCACTAGAATCCGCCACATAACACAAGCACTCAGGTCACTCCAAAGCAAGTACAAATATGACTCAGTCATTGTCCATGCTGGTGTGAATGACCTGAGACGTACCTCCCTGGACTACATGAAAAGAGACATAGAGGAGTTTTCTGATTATATAGCCCAGGCCGGTATGACCCTGACCCTGAGCAGCATCTTACCCTCACCAAGAATGATGCCACAGTACAAAGACAAAATGATCAGCTTTAACAATTGGCTTAATTACTGGTGTCATTCTAAGGGGATCCAATGTCTGTCTGCTTGGGATGACATGCTTGACAAGCCACGCTGCTTCGCAAGGGATGCTTTGCACCTGTCACCCCTGGGCTTCCAGATATTGGCCAAGGCTCTCGCCACCCCCATAGTGCCTTTTTTAGGCAAGGCTCAAAAGACAAACCCACCTCCCTAGAAAACACAAGTAAAAAAAAACTAAGGGTAATGCTGCTCACTGCCAGAAGTCTAAACCTCAAGATGCATGCACTCGAAGCCCTCCTCAGTATGGAGAACATTGATGTCTGTGCAGTAACTGAAACCTAGTTCAAGGCTCCTGAGAGCACCCAGGCACTACCAGGTTATACCTCATATCATGCTTTTCGGCCCCAAAACTTGGACCGAACCACAAAAGGAGGGGGAGTATCCATATTCATCAAAATACCCACACCTCCAGATTAGTGGCAACGCACGAAGCATCGGAGACCATCCAGGTGCAACTAACCATAGGCAAAACTGCCCTACAGTTTGTAGCATGCTACAGACCACCCTCTCAAACTCAGGAACCCCACTCAGCCTTCCTGAAGACACTGGAGAGTATGAATGTCTCTCCAAATACCATTATATTGGGAGACTTCAACTACCCAAACATAGACTGGGAACATTACTCAATCCCAAACACCCTAGCCCAAAGGTTCCTAGAATTCATAAACTCAAATGCGATGGAACAATTAATCACCACTCCCACAAGAGGAGATAATATACTAGACCTGATCATCACAGACATGGGGACACAATGCTCCACACCGGAAGTATACCCCTCATTGGTGAGATCAGACCATAAATTAATCTCACTGGAAATCCACATCCCGCCCCCACCCCCTGCACAAAAGACCATAGTGAAGAATTTCTCAAAAGCCGACTTCACACTTCTTAAGACTAAAGTGGTATCCTTCAAGGCTCCTGGGCCAGTGGAAACCACAGCCCACACCGCTGAATCCATTATAAATGCCTTCTACGGACACCTTCAAGAATGCATGGATCATGCAATCCCTAATAAAACCAAGACCCTTTCCCCCAAAGGTAGGCGTCCTGTCTGGTAGACCCCAGCCATTAACAAACTTTACAACAGGAGGAGGATGAAGCTACTACATGACAGAGAAAAAACCCTAAAAAGGGAAGGCATCTCTGATCAGTACTAGCAAAAAACTGCAATCACTCATAAAATCATCCAAGGCCTACTTTGAGAGAAAAATTGCAAAAGACACAAAAGACAATCACAAGGCCTTCTTTAGCTATGTTAGGAACCTGGGTGGAAACTCCCAGATATGATCAGAGTTAGTCCAAAATGACACAAAATACACTGAACCCGCAGACATTGACAACATTCTGGCAGACAGGTTCAGTGCAAATTTCTCTGCCCCCTCCGCCCCAAAAGGAGAAATATCTATCCCAGCAGAGTGTAGCCTCCCTAGCATCTCAGATGCCCAGGTGAGAGCCGCCCTCTCCAAAGCTAAAAACACAGCATCAATGGGACCGGACGGTGTCCCGGGCTGCGTGCTACATGAACTCCAAGAGGAACTAAACCCACACATAAGGCTGCTGTTTAATCTTAGCCTTACTACAGGATACGTACCCAAAGAGTGGTGTACAGCAACAGTGGTCCCACTCCACAAAGGAGGTGCTTCTACGGACCCTGGAAATTACCGCCCCATAAGCAGCGAGCCTGGTCTGCAAAGCTATGGAAAGGATCATTATGGAACTCATAAACAAAGACATTGGGGACCTGCAGACACTGGATCCTACCCAATTCGGCTTTGTCAAGGCAGATCCTGCCTTTTGAACCTGGTCGACTTTTTTGAAACAGTCACTAAGGCCATTGATGAGGGTAAGGCACACAGCCTACCTTGACCTTGCAAAAGCCTTCGACACAATACCCGACTCGGGCATCATAGACAAGCTCACCAGCTTAAATGTTAACCCATATGTCACAAGATGGGTTGCAAACTGGCTGAAGGACAGAACCCACAAGGTCAGAATCACGGGAGCCATGTCAGACTCTAAGCCAGTCACAAGTGGTGTCCCA
The DNA here is from genome assembly GCF_019279795.1 of Protopterus annectens. Taxonomy (NCBI): domain Eukaryota; kingdom Metazoa; phylum Chordata; order Ceratodontiformes; family Protopteridae; genus Protopterus; species Protopterus annectens. The sequence continues at coordinate 3,715 of NW_025049468.1, read as the reverse complement.
CAGGGCTCAGTCCTGGGAGCCTTCTTGTTCGGCATTTATTTTTCCAAGGTGCAAGCAAACATAGGAGGATTGTGGCTGACAAAGTTCGCAGATGACTGCAAACTGGGCGCCATAATTGATACTCCAGCGGACACAAGCATCCTTTAGAAAGGCCTCATAGAAACGGATAATTGGTGCCACAGCCATGGCCTTAAACTGAACGCCAAAAAATGTTTAGTAAAACCCTTTGGGAAAAACAAGGTACCCACAAATTACCACATAGGTGGTGATCCATTAAGTACAGAAGAGGTAATCAGGGACCTAGGGACCCAAGTTGACAGTAACCTCTCATTTGACACTCACATTGCCAAGGTGGTTAGGAAGACCTTCTATATTGCCCACCTTATCATGAAGGGATTCACATCTAGATCAAGAGAGGTCATTGTGCCCCTGTACTCTTCTCTTATCAGGCCCATGATTGAGTACAATGCCCCATTTGGGATGTATCTTACCCGACACCTGCAGCAGCTAGAAAGACCCCAAAAGTTCCTCACCAAGAGAATAAAGGGTCTCAAACATATGTCATATGCAGCCCGGCTGAAGAAACTCCAGCTCTATTCAGTCGCATACCGCCTACTCAGAGGCGATCTATGCCTGACGTACAAGGCCATGTCCAATCCGGAATTAATGGACATGCTCCACCTCAGAAAATCCAAATCCATCAGAGCCACGAGAGTGAGAGATTTGAACCTCAACACAGAAATAAATAAGACGTGATGGAGGGACAGATTCATAACCCAGAGGCTCCCTACACTCTGGAACAGAATCCCAGTCCATGTTAGGCAGAGCCCCTCACTAACTCTCTTCAAGAGAAATCTTGACGAGTGGATGGCAGACCGTAGGTTTACCCCGGGGGTCATCTCTGTGTCACTACTAGACAGAGGCACAGTAAACTAAACCCAAAATGGGCATAGTATTCTCATCCCAAGGGGTGGCGAAAGCCACACACACTCTGGCTAGGCTTATAAATGCCCTAGGGCAGATAGCCTAGTACGAACCTATGAACCTATGAACCTATGAACAAAGGTCAGTAAATTTCTTCCACAATTTACAGAGGGGGATAATTGTGATAGTTTCTTTCATACATTAAGAAGGTATGTAAACAGTATGAGGGTATGGTTCCTGACCCCCCCCCCTACTCCATGGTAAAGCTGTAACTGTAATGTCCAAACTGTCTGATGCTGACTGCTTAAATTATAATGTTGTAAAGAACTGTTTGCTAGAAATTTTTAAGTTAACACTTGAAGCTTATAGGAAAAAGTTTTGTGAGCATAGATACAAGGCATATGAAAGTGTGTGTGAATATATTGCTGAACTAAGCACTTATTTTCATAGATGCATGAATGGGTGTCAGGTCACAGCTTTTGAAGGGCTGGCAGACCTGCTGGTGAGGGAACAAGGCCTTAACACTTTTCCTGAGGACATGAGGATCTGGTTAGCTGATTGACATTGCTCTACTGTAGATGAATTGGGGAAGAAGGGAGACCTATATCTAGCAAGTAAAGCATCAGTGCACAGGAAAGGAACACCCATGGTGGGCAGTCCAGACTGCTCCAACAGAGTCTGCCAGTAGCAGGGAAAGCCACAAGTCCAGGTACATGTCCAGGACCTAAGGTTAAATGTTTTAAATGCAACCAGTGGGGCTATGTAGCATATAGATGTCCACGGAGGCAAGGTGGGAAACAAAAGATGGGAAAGCCAGTAAATAGGAATGACAAAATGCCAACAGTGGGTTGTTTTGAGACAACAAAGGTATGAAACTACCACCTTGCAGATGTTCTGATAGGGAATGATTTTAATAATGCAGTACCATGTGTTCATGTAGGTACATGCAGTCAGGCTTGGAGACAGGCATGTGGGTCTGGTAACCCAGACATACCATACACTTGCAGCCAGGACTGGTGAGGTGGTTACTTCAGGGACCAAGCTACCCTGTAGCAGTGAGAATGAAGGTGAGCCACAGCTGCTTGTGGGTACTGATGTTACCTTGGACAGAGTGACTGCAAGGGCAGAGTTGAGTAGTAGCACCTAGGCTGACAGTAAGGCACATCTGTCAGAGGATGCCAGACTTCCTGTAGAAAGGGAGCTGGGAAGGGTTACAAAGAGAGAGTTGAGACAGGCTCAGCTCTCTGTCCCTACACTACAAGGCCTGAGAGAGGTAGCTAGTGAAGCACCTGATTCTCAAGGCAAAGGGGAATCTGTATACTCGGACAACAGATTGCTATATAGAGAGTGGACCCCTGAGGTAGGGCTAGAGGATGAGAGCATACAGCAGTCGGTAGTGCCCAGAGCCTACCATCTGGCACTTCTAGCCATAGCCCATGATATTCCCTTTGCAGATCATATGGGCATAAAATGTACAAAGAGACGTATTATGCAGAACTTCTATGGGCCTTTGATTTCCAGAGATGTAACAGGGTACTGCAGGACCTGTGAGCAGTGCCAAAAGGCAGGAGACAAGGCAAAAGCTCCTTTAATGCCTTTGCCTGTAATTGAGGAGCCATTTCAGAGGGTAGCTATGGATATTGTGGGGCCTCTGAGAACCCCAATTTCCACAGGGAAAATGTATTCCCTAGAGGTAGTAGATTATACTACCAGATACCCTGAGGCACTGGCTCTGTCCTCCATTGAGGCAGAAAGGGTGTCAAATGCTTTGTTAGAGATTTGCAGCAGGGCAGGTTTCCCAATTGAAGTACTGACTGACAGATGTGCCAATTTCATGTCAGACCTGCTGGCTTGTCAGTGGATGTACTGTGAGGTGGGGGTAAATCACCTAAAGACCACCCCTGCCATTCCCAGACTAATGGTCTTGTTGAGAGGTTAAACTCCACACCCAAGGCCATGCTACAAGCATTTGCAGACCAGTTTAAGAGGGTCTGGAACAAATATTTGCACCATCTGTTTGCTTACAGAGAAATGCTCCAGGAATCCACAGGTTTTTCACCCTTTGAGTTGTTGTATGGGCATAGGGTGAGGGGACCTCAATTTAATTTGAGATGAGTGAGAGGGTGAGTGTGAATCCCAAAATGAATCAGTTTTGGCATATGTCCTAAACCTTAGGACAGGGCTCAGGGAACTCACGGGCTTGGCCCAGGGGAACCTGGCAGAAGCCCAACAGCAGAAAAAGCTCTGGTATGACAGGAATGCTTGAGCTAGAGAGTATGCTGTAGGGCAGCAGGTAATGGTTCTCATTCCTGTCAGACACAACAAGCTGCAGGCAGCTTTGCAGGGACCCTACAAGGTGGTAAGGAAGGTCAGTGATGTTAACTACATGGTAGTACTGCTAGGCAAAAGGCAGGGGCACAAATTGTACCATGTTAACATGATGAAACCGTATCATGATATGGAGGTCCTTGTGCTGAGTATTTGCAGTGGATGATCACCTCAGAGAGGCTTGGACTGGCACATCAGTGGAAGGAGTAGCAATGTCCCAGCAGCTATCCCCTACCCAGGTTCGAGAAATCCAATCAGTGTTACAGGGGTGGGGAAATGTCACTGGGAAACCAGGGTGCACCCACCTGGTTCAGCACCATGTGGATACAGGACCCCAAAGGCCTATTAAGTAGTCTGCTTATAAGGTGCCTGAGAGAGTCAAACAGACTCTGAGGGAGGAGATACATGAAATGTTGGAACTAGGGGTAATTCAGGAGTCCAGCAAGCAGTCTCTGGGTCTCCC
>NW_025049467.1:0-14950 GCF_019279795.1 Protopterus annectens | reverse complement strand
TACCCCCAAAAAGCCCCCCCCCCTTTAGGGCAAACCAAAAAATTTCCCAATCCATTGTATGCCCATGTATACACAAGCACCAAAATGAAACATTTCACCCACTCAGCCCCTTCATGTCCATGTATGCACAAGCACCAAAATGGGACATTTCCCCCAATGGCCACTTAAATAGTATGCCCATGTATACACAAGCACCAAAATGAAACATTTCACCCACTCAGCCCCTTCATGTCCATGTATGCACAAGCACCAAAATGGAACATTTCCCCCAATGGCCACTTAAATAGTATGCCCATGTATACACAAGCACCAAAATGAAACATTTCACCCACTCAGCCCTTTCATGCCCATGTATGCACAAGCCCAAGCACCAAAATGGGACATTTCCCCTAATGGCCACTTAAATAGTATGCCCATGTATGCACAAGCACCAAAATGAAACATTTCACCCACTCAGCCCCTTCATGTCCATGTATGCACAAGCACCAAAATGGAACATTTCACCCACTCAGCCCCTTCATGTCCATGTATGCACAAGCACCAAAATGGGACATTTCCCCCAATGGCCACTTAAATAGTATGCCCATGTATACACAAGCACCAAAATGAAACATTTCACCCACTCAGCCCCTTCATGTCCATGTATGCACAAGCACCAAAATGGGACATTTCCCCCAATGGCCACTTAAATAGTATGCCCATATATACACAAGCACCAAAATGAAACATTTCTTCCACTCAGCCCCTTCATGTCCATGTATGCACAAGCACCAAAATGGAACATTTCCCCCAATGGCCACTTAAATAGTATGCCCATGTATACACAAGCACCAAAATGAAACATTTTACCCACTCAGCCCCTTCATGTCCATGTATGCACAAGCACCAAAATGGGACATTTCCCCCAATGGCCACTTAAATAGTATGCCCATGTATACACAAGCACCAAAATGAAACATTTCACCCACTCAGCCCCTTCATGCCCATGTATACACAAGCACCAAAATGAAACATTTTACCCAGTAAGCCCCTTCATGTCCATGTATGCACAAGCACCAAAATGGAACATTTCACCCACTCAGCCCCTTCATGTCCATGTATGCACAAGCACCAAAATGGAACATTTCCCCCAATGGCCACTTAAATAGTATGCCCATGTATACACAAGCACCAAAATGAAACATTTCACCCTGACAGCCCCTTCATGTCCATGAACAAGCACCGAAATGGGACATTTCCCCCAATGGCCACTTAAATAGTATGCCCATGTATACACAAGCACCAAAATGAAACATTTCACCCACTCAGCCCCTTCATGTCCATGTATGCACAAGCACCAAAATGGAACATTTCCCCCAATGGCCACTTAAATAGTATGCCCATGTATACACAAGCACCAAAATGAAACATTTTACCCACTCAGCCCCTTCATGTCCATGTATGCACAAGCACCAAAATGGGACATTTCCCCCAATGGCCACTTAAATAGTATGCCCATGTATACACAAGCACCAAAATGAAACATTTCTCCCACTCAGCCCCTTCATGTCCATGTATGCACAAGCACCAAAATGGGACATTTCCCCCAATGGCCACTTAAATAGTATGCCCATGTGTACACAAGCACCAAAATGAAACATTTCACCCACTCAGCCCCTTCATGCCCATGTATGCACAAGCACCAAAATGGGACATTTCCCCCAATGGCCACTTAAATAGTATGCCCATGTATACACAAGCACCAAAATGAAACATTTCATCCACTCAGCCCCTTCATGTCCATGTATGCACAAGCACCAAAATGGAACATTTCACCCACTCAGCCCCTTCATGTCCATGTATGCACAAGCACCAAAATGGAACATTTCCCCTAATGGCCACTTAAATAGTATGCCCATGTATACACAAGCACCAAAATGAAACATTTCACCCTGTCAGCCCCTTCATGTCCATATATGCACAAGCACCGAAATGGGACATTTCCCCCAATGGCCACTTAAATAGTATGCCCATGTATACACAAGCACCAAAATGAAACATTTCACCCACTCAGCCCCTTCATGTCCATGTATGCACAAGCACCAAAATGGAACATTTCCCCCAATGGCCACTTAAATAGTATGCCCATGTATACACAAGCACCAAAATGAAACATTTTACCCACTCAGCCCCTTCATGTCCATGTATGCACAAGCACCAAAATGGGACATTTCCCCCAATGGCCACTTAAATAGTATGCCCATGTATACACAAGCACCAAAATGAAACATTTCACCCACTCAGCCCCTTCATGTCCATGTATGCACAAGCACCAAAATGGTACATTTCCCCCAATGGCCACTTAAATAGTATGCCCATGTATACACAAGCACCAAAATGAAACATTTCACCCAGTCAGCCCCTTTATGTCCATGTATGCACAAGCACCAAAATGGAACATTTCCCCCAATGGCCACTTAAATAATATGTCCATGTATACACAAGCGCCAAAATGAAACATTTCTCCCACTCAGCCCCTTCATGTCCATGTATGCACAAGCACCAAAATGGAACATTTCCCCCAATGGCCACTTAAATAGTATGCCCATGTATACACAAGCACCAAAATGAAACATTTCACCCACTCAGCCCCTTCATGTCCATGTATGCACAAGCACCAAAATGGAACATTTCCCCCAATGGCCACTTAAATAGTATGCCCATGTATACACAAGCACCAAAATGAAACATTTCACCCACTCTGCCCCTTCATGTCCATGTATGCACAAGCACCAAAATGGAACATTACCCCCAATGGCCACTTAAATAGTATGCCCATGTATACACAAGCACCAAAATGAAACATTTCACCCACTCAGCCCTTTCATGTCCATGTATGCACAAGCACCAAAATGGGACATTTCCCCCAATGGCCACTTAAATAGTATGCCCATGTATACAGAAGCACCAAAATGAAACATTTCACCCACTCAGCCCCTTCATGTCCATGTATACACAAGCAACAAAATGGGACATTTCCCCCAATGGCCTCTTAAATAGTATGCCCATGTATACACAAGCACCAAAATGAATCATTTCACCCAGTCAGCCCCTTCATGTCCATGTATGCACAAGCACAAAAATGGAACATTTCCCCCAATGGCCACTTAAATACTATGCCCATGTATACACAAGCACCAAAATGAAACATTTCACCCAGTCAGCCCCTTCATGTCCATGTATGCACAAGCACCATAATGGACATTTTCCCCAATGGCCACTTAAATAGTATGCCCATGTATACACAAGCATCAAAATGAAACATTTTCTTGAGTGACCCCATCATCAGTTTGTCTGTGTCTGTCTAAGCTTTTAAATTACATCAAAATGAAACATTCTCCTAATGACCCCTTCATTAGTATGTCTATGTCTTCACAAGCACCAAAATGAAACATTTCCCCAGCCACTCCATCAGTAGTCTGTCCCTGTATGCACAAACACTTTACTGAGCCCAAATGAAACATTTCCACAATGACCCTTTCAGCAGTTTGCCTATGTAAGCATAAGCAAGAAATTTGAAACATTTGCCCCAGTGAGCCCTTGATGTCCATGTATACACAGGCACCAAAATGAAACATTTCCCCTGGTGAGCTCTTCATGCCCATGTATGCACAAGCACCAAAATGGAACATTTCCCTGAGTGGCTCATTAAGTAGTATGCCCATGTATACACAAGCAACACAATGAAACATTCTGCCAATGACCTCTTCAGTAGTATGTCTGTGTAGGCACAAAGACAAAGTGAAATATTTCCTCCAATAACTCCTTCAGTAGTCTGTTGATGTATAGATGGACAAGCACCAAAATGAAATATTTTCTCCATGGGACCCCTTCAGTAGTCTTGATTTATGTATGCACAAGAACCAAAATGAAACACTTCTTCCAATGACCCCTACCTGCCCATGTATGCACAGGCACCAAGATGAAAGATTTCCCCCAGTGAGCCCTTCATGTCCACATATGCACAAGAACCAAAATTAAACATTTCCCCTGGTGAGCCCTTCATGTCCATGTATGCACAGGCAACAAAATGAAACATTTCCCTCAATGATCCCATCAGTAATTTGTCCATGTCTGCACAAAGTTTTAAATGATATCAAGATGAAGCATTCCCCCATTGACGCCCTTCAGTGGTGTCTATGTCTGCACAAGCACCAAAATGAAACATTTTTCCCAGGGATCCATTTAGTAACATGACCATGTATGCACAAGCACTTCACTGAAACTATCATGAAATATCTCCCACCAATGATCCCTTTAGTAATATGTCCATGTCTGCATATGCACTTCAATAACACCAAAAGAAACATGTCAGTAGTTTGTCTATGTATGCAGAAAAATCAAAATCACATCAAAATGAAACATACTCCCCAACAACCCCTTTGGTTGTTTGTTCATGTATGCACAAGCACCAAAATGAAACATTTCTTCCAGTCACACCTTCAGTAGTTTATCCATGTATGCACAGGAACCAAAATGACATAAAAATGAACATTTTCCCAAACTGACCCCTTCAGTAGTATGTCTGTATATGCAGAAGCACCAAAATCACATCAGAATGAAAACTTTCCCCTAACAATCCCTTCAATTGTTTGTCCAGGTGTGCACAAGCACCAAAATGAAACATTTCCAACATCAACCCCTTCAGTAATCTGTCCATGTATGTATAAGCACTTCACTGACACTAAATAAAACATTTCCAACAATGACCCCTTCAGTAGTATGTCCATGTATGCACAAGCACCAAATTGAAACATTTCCCCCAATGACCTTTTCATGTACTGCTATGCACAATCACCAAAATGAAACATTTCCCAGTGAGCCCTTCATGTCCATGTAAGCAGGGGCACCAATATGAAACATTTCTTCCAATGACACCTTCAGTAGTCTGTCGATATATGCATGCCCAAACACCAAAGTGAAAGTTTCCCCCAGCAACCCCTTCAGTGGTCTCTCCATGTATGTACAAGCACTTCACTGACACCAAATAAAACATTTCCCCAATGACTTTTTCAGTAGTATGTCCATGTATGCCCAAGCACCAAAATGAAACATTTCTGCCAGTGAGCCCTTCATGTCTATACATGTACAGGCACCAAAACAAAACATTTCTCTCAGTAAGACCTTCATGCGCATGTATACACAAGCATAAAAATGAAACATTGCTCCAAATGACCCCTTTAGTAATTTGTCCATGACTCCACATGCACCAAAATGAAAAATTTCCCTCAGTGATCTTTATAGTATTATGTTCAATTATGCACAAGAATTTCACTGACACAAAAGTAAAAAATCTCCAGAATTATCCCTTCAGTAATATGTCCAAGTATGTACATGCACCTCACTAACAACAAATGAAACATTTTCCCCAATGACCCCCAAAGTAGTATGTCCATGTATGCACAAGCACCAAAATGAAACATTTTTGTCCAATGACCCCTTCATGTCCATGAATGTGCAAGCACCAAAATGAAACATTCCCCACAGTGACCCCTTCATGTCCATGTATGCACAGGCACCAAAATAAAACATTTCCTCCAATGACCCCTTCAGTAGTTTGTCAATGTACGCATGGACAAGCACCAAAATGAAACATCTACCCAAGCAACCCCTTCAATCATCTGTTGATGTATGCACTAGCACTTCTCTGACACCAAATGAATCATTTCTCCCAACGACCCCTTTAGTAGTTTGCCCATGTATACACAAGGGCCAAAATGAAAAATGTCCCCAATGACCACTTCAGTAGTTTGTTTAATTCTCCCCAAGAACCAAAATGAAACATTCCCCCAGTGATCTTTTTAGTATTCTGTTCATGTCTACACAAGCACTTCACTGACACCAAATGAAACATTTTCCCCAATGACCCCTTCAGTAGACTGGCCATATATACATGAGCACTTCACTGGCACCAAATAAAATGTTTCCCCAATGACCACTTCAGTAGTCTGTCAATGTACGCAGAAGCACAAAAATGAAACATTTCCCTAATGACCCCTTCAGCAGTCTGTCCATGTATGCATGCCTAAATACCAAAATGAAAAATTCCCCCAGTGATACCATCAGTGGTCTGTCCATGTATATACAAACACTTCACTGACATCAAATAAAACACTTCCCCAATGACTTCTTCAGTAGTATGCCCATGTATGCCCAAGCACCAAAATGAAACAATTCCACCAGTGAGCCCTTCATGTCTATACATGTACAGGCACCAAAACAAAACATTTCTCAGTGAGATCTTCATGTGTATGTATGCACAAGCAGCAAAATGAAACATTCTCCCAAATGACCCCTTTAGTAATTTGCCATATGCACCAAAATGAAATAATTCCCTCAGTGATCTTTATAGTATTATGCCCACATATGCACAAAAACTGCACGAACACAAAAGTGAATAATCTGCAGAATTATCCCTTCAGTAATATGTCCAAGTATGTACAAGCATTTCACTGGCATAAAATGAAACATTTTCTCCAATGACCCCTGATTAGTATGTCCATGTATGTACAAGCACCAAAATGAAACATGTCCCCATGACCCCTTTTTGTCCATGAATGTACAATCATCAAAAAGAAAAAATTCCCACAGTGACCCTTTCATGTCCATGTATGCACAAGCACCAAAATAAAGTCAGTATTCTGTAGTCTGTCAATGTATGCATGGACAAGCACCAAAATGAAACATTTACCCAAGCAACCCTTTCAATAGTCTGTTGATGTATGCACTAGCACTTCTCTGACACCAAATGAATCATTTCTCCCAATGACTCCTTTAGTAGTTTGCCCATGTATACACAAGGACCAAAATGAAAAATTTCCCCAATGACCACTTCAGTAGTTTGTTTAATTCTCCCCAAGAACCAAAATGAAACATTCCTGCAGTGATCTTTTTAGTATTATGTCCAAGTCTACACAGGCACTCCACTGACAACAAATGAAACATTTTCCCCAATGACCCCTTCAGCAGTCTGTCCATGTATGCACAAACACCATGCTGAAACATTTCCCCAATGACCTTTTCATGTACTGCTATACACAAGCACCAAAATGAAACACTCTCCCCAATGACTCCTTCATGTCCAGCTACACACAAACACCAAAATGAAACATTTCCCCGAAGTGAGCCCTTCATGTCCATGTAAGCAGGAGCACCAATATGAAATATTTCCTCCAATGACCCCTTCAGTAGTCTGTCCATGTATGGACAAGCACTTCACTGACACCAAATGAACTATTTTTCAGCAATGACCATTTTAGTAGTTTGTTGGTGTGTGCACAAGCACCAAAATGAAACATTTCCCACAGTGAGCTCTTTATGTCCGTGTATGTACAAGCACCAAAATGAAACATTTCTCACAGTGAGCTCTTTATGTCTATGTATGTACAAGCACCAAAATGAAACAGTTTCCCCAGTGATCCCTTCATGTCTAGCTATATTCAAGCACCAGAATGAAACATTTTCCCCAATGACACCTTCATGTCCAGCTATACAAAAGAACCAAAATAAGACATTTCCCTCATGATCCCTTCATGTCTATGTATGCCCAGGAACCAAAATAAAACATCTCCCCAGTGAGACCTTCATGTGCACAAGTGGCAAAATGAAACATTTCCCCCAACAACATCTTCAGTACTTTTTCCATGTTTCCACATGCAACAAAATGAAACATTTCCCCCAACAACATCTTCAGTACTTTTTCCATGTTTCCACATGCAACACAATGAAGCATTTCCCCCAACAACATCTTCAGTACTTTTTCCATGTCTCCACATGCAACACAATGAAACATTTCCCCCAACAACATCTTCAGTACTTTTTCCATGTTTCCACATGCAACACAATGAAACATTTCCCCCAGTGATCTTTTTAGTATCATGTCCATGCATAGACAAGAACTTCTTAACACAAAAGTGAAATGTCTCCACCAATTTTCCCTTCAGTAATATGTTCAAGTGTACACAAGCACTTCACTGACATCAAAAGAAACATTTCCCCACTGATCCCTTTAGTACTCTCTCCATGTATGCAGAAGTATTATAATGAAACATTTCTCGCTAATGACTCTTCAGTAGTTTGCTCATGTCTGCAAAAGCTCTTCACTGACACCAAATGAAACATTTTCCCCATGACCCCTGAGTAGTATGTCCATGTATGCACTATCACCAGAATGAAACATTTCCAACACCGACCTCCTTCGGTAGTCTTTTCATGTATGCACAAGCAATTCACTCTCACAAAAATAGAACATTTCCCCAAATGTCATCTTTATGCCCATGGCAGTGCAAGCACCAAAATTAAACATTTCCCCCATCTACCCCTTCAGTAGTCTGTTCATGTATGCACAAGAACCAAAAAGAAACATTTCCCCCATCAACCGCTTTATTAGTCTGTTCATGTATGTACAAGCACCAAAAGGAAACATTAACCCAGTGACCTCTTCATGTCCAGCTATACACAAGCACCAAAATGAAACGTTTTCCTCGATGACCCCTTCATGTCCAGCTATATACAAGCACCTAAAGCAACCATTCCTCCATGAGCCTTTCATATCCATGTAGGCATAAGCACTAATATGAAACATTTCCTCCAACAACCCCTTCAATAGTCTTCCATGTCTGTACAAGCACCAAAATGAAACATTCCCCCAGCGACCCCCTCAGTAGTCTGTCCATGTATGCCCAAGCACCAAATGATCCCTTCATGTTCATGTATGCACAGACACTAAAATGAAACATTTCCCCCATTGAGACCTTGATGTGCATGTATCTGCAAGCAGCAAAATGAAACATTGCCCCCAATGACCACTTCAGAAGTTTGCCCATGTAGGAGCAAGCAACAAAGTGAAATATTTCTCCCAACAACCCCTTCAGTAGTTTGCCCATGTCTTCAGACACACCATAATGAAACATTTTCCCCCATTGATCTTTTTAGGAATATGGCCATGTATGCACAAGGACTTTACTGACACAAAAGTGAAATATTTACCCCAATGATCCCTTCAGTAATATGTGAATGTCTGCACAAGCACCTCACTGACACCAAATGAAACGTTTCCCCAAATGCCCCCTTCAGTAGTATGTCCATATATGCAGAAACACCAAAATTGCATCAAAATGACAAATTTCCTGCAACAACCCCTTCGATGATTTATCCATGTTTGCACATACACCAAAATGAAACATTTCCCACAGTATAAGACTGAGGCCTGGAATAGCCTAGCCAAGGCTGTCTCTAGCGCAACTTGAATTCTATTTATTTATTTATTTATTTTTTAATTGTATTTTATTTTACATTTGTTTACTGGGAAATTCCAACTGGACGTGGGTCCTTTTTCAGCAGATGCCCAGGGAGAAAATCTCCACATCATGTACATGATAAATAGAGATACAAAGTTGCAGCAATAGTAAACAACATTATAGGTTGTAGGCTTTAATACAATAACAAGATATTGATTATCAACAGTATATACAGTAAATGTTGCAAGTTAAGATAGTTTCTTGTCATTTATAATATTAGTAAAGTTGTCAGACAAGATTTTAAAGTATGTAAAGACAACTAGCCAATTCTGACTGTGGTTAGTAGAGGCGGTAGTATAGTTGGGTTAAGAGTCTAGGTGGGGGTGTTAGTCTGGATTAGAACAAGGACAAAGCCAGTGCAAATTTAAGTGGAATTTGAGCACAGTCTTGTGCTTCTTATAGGGGTGATGACCTCATTCATAGGTTCATAGGTGTGTACTAGGCTGATAGACCTGGGACCTTTACAAGCCTAGCCAGAGGATTACCCTGGCATCATGAAAAGGCTGCTGGAAGGTAGAGTAGTTATACAGGGTTTAAGATTGTTCCAAAGTTTAGATATGGTACATGAAAATATGGCTTCTCCAGTTGAGCTTTTGGGTTTGATAACAGTGAGTTGATTTTTGTTGCTTAATCTTAGGGGCCTAGTGGAGTGATAGGGTTGGAAAAGGTTTGAAGGGAAGGGATGTTATGGGGGTGGTTAATAAGTTTATGAGCGAGGGTGAGTTGATTAAAGTGAAGGAGTTGTGGGAGTTCTAGTCAGTTTAGTTCTTTAAGGGAGATACAATGATGGCTGCGGTAGGAGGTTCCTGTGGCAAATTTAGCAATTTTGTTGTAACAAGCATCCAGCTCATGTAGGTCTGTCTGTCTAAGGTTGGTAAGTATGGGACATGCATAGAGTAGGGTGGAGATTAGCTGGGAATTGGCTATGGAGATTCTAGCCACCTTGGTTATGAATTGGCAGCTTCGATATATTCCACCAATTTTTTTATTGTGAGAGATATGTGGGTGTCAAATCTAAGTTTGTTGTCTATTTCCACACCAAATAATTTTGTGTGTTCTGATGGAGAGATGATGGCATTGTCTTTGGCGAGAATGTTGAAGTGGGGGGTGTTTTGGGTGGCTTTGAAAGGTTGGAACTATGGCCTGGCAACCTCTCTTTTGATCACCACATTGCCACTGTGGTCAGAAATTCCTTTTATGTGGCACATTTCATTACTAAGGGTTTTGCATCCAGGAAGAAAGAGGTCATTATCTCCATCTACTCTTCCCTCGTTAGGCCAATCATCGAGTACAATGCCCCATTTGGCATGTACCTCACTAGACACCTGCAAGAACTGGAGAGGCCACAAAAGTACCTCACAAAGAGCATCCTAGGCCTTAAACACTTGTCTTATATGGACAGACTCAAAAAAACTCCAGCTGTTCTCTGTCTCATGTTGCCTACTTATAGGCAATCTCTACGTGACTTATAAAGCTATGTCTGACCCAGCTCTGTTAGAAATGGTACATCTAAAGAAATCCCAATCCCTCCACACCACACACTCCAGATACTTCAACCTCATTACCAAAATCAGCAGAATGTACTGGAGGGACAGGTTCATAACCAGAGACTGCCCATGCTATGGAACAGACTTCCCATACATGTCAAGCAGAGCTCCTCGCTGACCCTCTTCAAGAGACATCTTGATGAGTGAATGGAAAATAGAAAATTCCCCCCAGGGATAACTCCAGTGGCTGTACTCAACAGAGGCAGTTGAACTAAGGTCAAATTGCATGATGCCAGGGTAATCCTCTGGCTAGGCTTGCAAAGGCCCCAGGTCTATCAGCCTAGTACACACCTATGAACCTATGAACGAGGTCATCACCCCTATAAGAAGCACAAGCAAGACCTCCTCCATAGATGGAAGGATGAATATAGGACTGTGAACACCCTTCAGTTGTTTAAGTCTACTGACCCATAACCTGTCTATCATATGGCATTTATGGTCTAGCCAGCCAGTGCTGGTATTCATTATGCTTTTATATTTATATTTATTTTCTTTTTGTACTATACAACTCCAGAGGAAAGAGATGCAAAAGATGAGGTACACCAAGTGAGATTAATGACTCAGGTCCAAATTCAAGCCAGAAATTTATTTTAATTCCCACAATCACTAGCATCTTGAGCAGGCATACAGCAAACTTCTTCTCAAGCATGCATGCTTTTCCCAATACCTCTTGCTGCTGGCATGGGCAATGAGAAAACCAGCTTAGCTATGTGTACGCAGAAATTACTTTTTATTATTGGATAAATATTTATAAAATCACAACAGCAACAACATGTTAGGCACAAATCAGTTAAGGTAACTGCAGTTGTTACATTTGAATGCATATCTATCCATCATAGGGGAAAAGGATAATAGGATCATAGCAGGTTACTAAGCTAATGGCTCCAGGGCCCTTACAGGCCTAGCCAAGTCTGACCTGTGCTCCCAAGGTGTCTGTTTCAAGCAGACACTAAAATCAGCACCTATTGCCCCTGTCAAAGAGGTATATGGGTGGAACCCCCAAGATGAATTTCTGGTTACCCATCCAGTCATCCAAACTGTGCTTAAATAGGGCCAATGAGAGTCTTTGTTTAACATGAATAGGAAGCTTGTTCCAAAGGTGGGGATACCTATGTTTGACAAATCTGTCTCCATCAAGTTCTGTTGATGTCACATACCAGGTTAAGGTCCTTTTAGCATGTGACCCTTGTGCCATTTGAATTGTGAATGTGCAACATTTCCATTAAAGATGGATCAGAGATTGCTCTATATGCAAGGCACAGGTCACCTCCGAGCAGTCTGTAAGACACAGAATAAAGTAACAATTATTTCAATCTGTCCACATAAGACAGATCCCGAAGACCCTGAATTTTCTTTGTAAGGAACCTTTGTGATCTCTACAATTCCTATAGGTGTTTGGAAAGGAGCATATTAAAGGGAGCTTTGCACTCTATTATTGGCCTGATGAAGGAAGAGCACAGGGTAGTTATAACCTTTTTTTTCTGGAGGAAATGCCCTTACTTATGATATGAACAATATAAAATTCCCTTCTTACCACTGTGAAGACATAGTGACCGAAGTTAAGTTTTCTGTCGACCCATATGCTCAGATCTATCACCGCTGGCTGTATGTTTAGGGTATTGCTATTGATGTGATAGTTCGCAGGAGCAACACCCTTGCCAAAGGGGATTATAATGCATTTTTTGCATTAAGTTTAAGATAGTGACTTTGTCACCAGTCATTAATCTGCGTAAGACCTTCTTGAAGGATGTTGACATTGCTAGAGTTTTCATTGATCGCTCCCAGTTTGCAGTCATCAGAAAACTTTGTCAGCCACAGTACTTTAGTTTTAGCCTGCACTTCACAGAAGTAGATTACAAACAGTAGGGGTCCAAGAACCAATCCCTGTGGAATACCGCTGGTTACGGGTCTGCTGGAGGAGGTGGAGTCCCCTATTTTGACAGTATGAGTTTGACCACTGAGCCAGTTTGCAACCCACCTGACAATATATGGGTTGATACTCAGCTTTGAGTTTATCAATGCTGCCTGAGTGGAGGATTGTGTCAAAGGCCTTGGCTAAGTCTAGGTAGGTTGTACAGTGTTGCTTGAGTGGAGGATTGTGTCAAAGGCATTGCCTAAGTCTAGGTAGGTCGTACAATGATGCTTGAGTGGTGGATTGTGTCAAAGGCCTTGGCTAAGTCTAAGTAGGTCGTACAATGATGCTTGAGTGGAGGATTGTGTCAAAGGCCTTGGCTAAGTCTAGGTAGGTTGTACAATGATGCTTGAGTGGAGGATTGTGTCAAAGGCCTTGGCTAAGTCTAGGTAGGTTGTACAATGATGCTTTAGTGGAGGATTGTGTAAAAGGCCTTGGCTAAGTCTAGGCAGGTCATATGCACAGATTTGCTCTCATCTAGAGCTTTGGCAACTTTCACAAAGAAGTCCACCTAGTTTGACAGGCATGATCAGCCCTTGACAAAACCAAACTGCGTAGGGTCAAGCATTTGGAGATTGCCTATATCTTTGTTAATAAGGTCCATGATGATTCCTTCCAAGGCCTTTCAGATAAGGGTGGTCAGGCTAATGGGTCTATAGTTCTCAGGGTACATGGATGCACCCCCTTTGTGCAAAGAGATGAGGGTAGCTATTTTCCATTCCGCTGAGATGAAACCAGTTCTTATGCTGTGATTGAAAAGCATGCCCAATGGTGATGCTAATTCCTGTTTTAACCCATGTAGAACACAGCCCGGGATGTGGTCTGGTCCCATAGAGGCTGCATTTATGGCCTTGGAGAGGGGGTTTAAGACCTGCTCCTCAGACATATAAGGTGGGGAACAGATGTTAGGGATGCCTTGGGGTATATGTGGCAGGGACAGGGGATTGAAGTTTTCACTAAAACTGTCAGCCAGCAGGTTTACTATATGCAAAGCTTCTGTATATGTAGTACCATTAACTATGACTTCAGAGTAAATCTGGGCCTTATCTTTGAGGTTACTGATGTAACAAAGAGCACCTTGTGGTTATCTTTAGTTAGGGAAGCTGATTTGGATTCATAGTTAGCTTTGGAGGACCTCACTAGGAGTCTTATTTGCTTGTTTATGTTGAGGAGGGAGTGTTTACAGTCTTGAGACAGTTTCTTCCTACGCTTAGACAGCAATTTCTTTCTACTATTATGGCCTTGAAGAAGTTTTTTAGTCTAGTTGTTGGTAAGGGGGATATTGTGTTATAGTTACTTCTAGCAAGACTGATTTGTGGTCAGATTTCACCAGGGATGGCCACAAACTGGGGTTGGTGCAATGGCCCTCCATATTGGTGAGCACCAGATAAAGGATGTTTGAGCCCCTTGTGGGTGTGCCAACCAGCTGAACCAGAGCACTGGAGTTATTGAAGTCCAGGAACCTTTGGACAAGTGAGTTAGAACACATATAATTTACTCACTCTATGGATGGGTAATTAAAGTCACCCAAAACTAGAGTATTTGGCTGTATCTTAATTGACTCAAGTAGATCCAAGTAGACTGAGTGTATGTCCTGATTCATGAAGGGGGTCCTATAGCTGACAATGACCAGAGGAGGGGTCTTACCTAAAGTCAACTGTACCTGAAGTAATTGAAGGGAATCATGCTGTTTAACCAATCTAGAAGTGTATTTATCATTAATGAATATTGATACACCATCTCACACTTAAACCTGAAAACAACACAAACAACTAGTACTTCATAAACACAAAAAAAAAAAAACAGCGACACTTGCAGATGTTCTCCTTTTCCAAAACTTTATTCCGTAAGCACTTTCGTAAGGACTAGTATCCAAACTTCCTCAGACAAAGTTACACAAGCAGTCAATGACTTATATACTTATACACTTAATAAATAAAACAATAAAACAATTATAAAAAAAAATTGTATAGTTAAATAAACAACTCAATTCCTTTCCTTCTCTGGAAAACTATTTACTTTGTATTTCCATATATAATTCATGATTTTATTACTAAAAACCTGGACACTAAATTAGTGACTTGAATTAATATAAAATACAAATGCATTAAGTAGGAAAAAAAAAAAAAAATATATATATATATATATATATA
>NW_025049466.1:0-14893 GCF_019279795.1 Protopterus annectens | reverse complement strand
CTATGTTGGAGTCACACGTCCGCCCATACGTACACATTACGGGCGGACATGTTTGTGTATGCCCATTTCACTGTGTGTGCAGGTAGGAGGTGTCAGTCCATGGGGCCTACGCTGTCAGAGAGTATGTGCTATAATGCCTCTTTGCCAAGGCATAGGCATATTGGGTATGCCTCCGTCTACCTACTGGGGCTGGCACAGTGTGTTCATGGCGCTGAACGCCCTGTGCCTGTGCTTGCCTTGGCAGTTGTGGCGGGCTTGGTGGCCCTACACCATTATGTCCCTGCAGCAGCTGTTTCCGCAGAATCATATTGTGTAGCATACAACATACTATGAATATGTGGGCACATGTGCCTGGAGAGTACTGCAAGGCTCCACCGGATGTATCCAAGCACCGGAACCCTGATTTTAACATCCCAAACACACGCTCTATGATTATTCTGGTTTGTGCGCGTGCCTCATTATAGCATTCTTGCATGTGTGTGTGTGAATTTCTGATGGGTGTCATCATCCACGGCTCCAGTGCATAGCCAGCATCCCCCACAAGGTGACCTTGTGTGATGTCCCCTGGCTTAATACCTGATACAGCTGTGAGGCATGCCAGATATGGGAGTCGTGGTAGCTTCCAGGGCTGCCAGCATACACATCCATGATAATGCCCTGCGCATTGCACACAACCTGGCAATTGATGGAGGGGTATCCCTTGTGGTTTATGTAGCGTCTACCCTGCTCCCCGGGTGGTGACTTGATTTCTATGTGCGTACAGTCTATCGCACCCAGTACCTCCGAGTATTGTGCCACACGGTGGAAGTGGCGCATATTGCTAGCCAACTCCTCCTGAGATCTGGGGAAGTTTATATACTCATGGGCATGTCGTAACATGGCATCCAGGAACTGGTGTAGTACCCTGGATGCTGATGCCTGTGAGATGCCCATTATATCCCCGGTTGGCCTTTGAAAGGTACCTGTAGCCAGTATTCGCAAGCTCACACATACCTTTGTGTCCACTGGGATGGGCTCCCCTCTGTTGTCTCTTGTTCTCAGGCGTGGCCGGCACAGCTCCACTATTTGCTGTAACGTGTCCCTGTCCACCCTGTAGCGCTCTATCTCCAGGTCTTGCAGCCCCTGGTAGGTCACCCTTGGTCTGAACACTCTCCTTCTCCTCTGAGGCCTACGGTAGTTGTCGGCACCCTCCTCCGCAACTCCGTCTGTCTCTGAGACATACCGATGCATCACGGCCACGGCGGCACCCAACATATACATATTAAAGTTCCCTGTGTTTACCCCGTACGGTGCGGCGGTTGGGAAATCGGCCGGTGTGTTGTGTGCATTCACACTTTATACTGTTGTGCTGTATACCCGGTGATGTCATTGGGTGTGTCTGTCGTCAGTATCTGTGGATTATCTTCCGTGTTTTACCGTTGCAACTGCAACGCTATTGCCTTTAGTGTTACATTACACTTGCCTGCATTGGCTTAGCTTTGCATCTTACCTTACTGTTTCTGCACGTTGCAGCTACTATTGCCTGCAGTGCATCCTGCAGGCACATGGCATATGATGCATTTTGTCTGCCGCCGCCGTTATGCTACCTCTGTACTTGGCTGTGCTATTTCGGTTCTTTGCTCTTTGCATTTCTGCTACATCTCCTACTATCTTTGCATTCCTATGCCTCCCCTTTCCTGTTTTATGGGAGTCTGCATGCAGAGTTGTCTGCTGCCGCCGTTTGCCCTTCCTGGACTGATTGATGTTGATTGCTCATTACGGCTCCAATTACACTGCTTCCGCATTTCCTCATATTCTCCGCATTACCTTCCTATATCCGTGGTTGTTGACGTGGAGGCCGTTCCATGACTGAGTTGGGGAACGTAGTCATCCTCGTGCACATGCATCTGTGCGTGCATTATGTACTCTCAGCGCATCTATCTCCTCACACGCCGGTCCTGCTGCTGTGATGTGCCTTGTACAGCCCATGTTTGCTGGCCTCCAATGTGCTTCCTCCTACAGTGGCACACCCCTCTGCGATTGACATGTATTCCATGTAGGCCACTCTTCGGTGTAATACCGCTGCGCCATTTGCTCCATCCTTACACCGGCGGCGGTTTTGCGATTCACTATTATCTGCCTCATTTGTATGGCATTGACTGCTAATACATGGTTACGGTGCCGAACACTGCCGCCACTCGTTGACAACCCTTGCGCTGGGGTTGAGGCTTTCCATACATACTATGGTGTGTGGTGTCTGTGCAGCTGATGTGTATTATACTGCTCTTTTAGGACATTGTCATATTATTTCATTGTTTTGCACTGTCTGTGCACATGTCTGGGGGTTCTGCTGTGGTTTCTGCGTACATACCATTTATGTCATTATTTACATTTTGTGCATGTTTTCTTTGGACATTCTCGGTGCCTTTCGCCATTGGCATATTGCACCTGTATGATACCTAACGTTGACAGCCTTCCGTTACCCCTTGGTCATGTTTGGGTAAATGTAAACCATTTTTTTTTGGTTTACATTGCCGTCTTCACGCCTCGCGCTTACGCTTCGTGGATCGCTATTTGCCTTCATTTGCATGGTGCAATACCGCACACAGTGTGTTTAGCATACCTACGCGGGCGCAGGTCCGCGCATGCCGGTAGTGCACGGGATTGGTTCATACCTGGATAAATCGCCGGTGGCCATATTTGGCTTTATAACGCCGACGCTATGCGGGCGCCTGGCGCAAGGTTCATGAATCCCAGGAACTGTCATTGCACTACTTATGATTTACTTTACACTTACTAACAGTTTAATAAATCTGCAGATAATTACTGTCATCACACTACTTATGATTTACTTTACACTTACTAACAGTTTAATAAATCTGCAGATAATTACTGTCATTGCACTACTTATGATTTACTTTACACTTACTAACAGTTTAATAAATCTGCAGATAATTACTGTCATCACACTACTTATGATTTACTTTACACTTACTAACAGTTTAATAAATCTGCAGATAATTACTGTCATCACACTACTTATGATTTACTTTACACTTACTAACAGTTTAATAAATCTGCAGATAATTACTGTCATTGCACTACTTATGATTTACTTTACACTTACTAACAGTTTAATAAATCTGCAGATAATTACTGTCATTGCACTACTTATGATTTACTTTACACTTACTAACAGTTTAATAAATCTGCAGATAATTACTGTCATTGCACTACTTATGATTTACTTTACACTTACTAACAGTTTAATAAATCTGCAGATAATTACTGTCATTGCACTACTTATGATTTACTTTACACTTACTAACAGTTTAATAAATCTGCAGATAATTACTGTCATTGCACTACTTATGATTTACTTTACACTTACTAACAGTTTAATAAATCTGCAGATAATTACTGTCATCACACTACTTATGATTTACTTTACACTTACTAACAGTTTAATAAATCTGCAGATAATTACTGTCATCACACTACTTATGATTTACTTTACACTTACTAACAGTTTAATAAATCTGCAGATAATTACTGTCATTGCACTACTTATGATTTACTTTACACTTACTAACAGTTTAATAAATCTGCAGATAATTACTGTCATTGCACTACTTATGATTTACTTTACACTTACTAACAGTTTAATAAATCTGCAGATAATTACTGTCATTGCACTACTTATGATTTACTTTACACTTACTAACAGTTTAATAAATCTGCAGATAATTACTGTCATCACACTACTTATGATTTACTTTACACTTACTAACAGTTTAATAAATCTGCAGATAATTACTGTCATTGCACTACTTATGATTTACTTTACACTTACTAACAGTTTAATAAATCTGCAGATAATTACTGTCATCACACTACTTATGATTTACTTTACACTTACTAACAGTTTAATAAATCTGCAGATAATTACTGTCATTGCACTACTTATGATTTACTTTACACTTACTAACAGTTTAATAAATCTGCAGATAATTACTGTCATTGCACTACTTATGATTTACTTTACACTTACTAACAGTTTAATAAATCTGCAGATAATTACTGTCATTGCACTACTTATGATTTACTTTACACTTACTAACAGTTTAATAAATCTGCAGATAATTACTGTCATTGCACTACTTATGATTTACTTTACACTTACTAACAGTTTAATAAATCTGCAGATAATTACTGTCATCACACTACTTATGATTTACTTTACACTTACTAACAGTTTAATAAATCTGCAGATAATTACTGTCATCACACTACTTATGATTTACTTTACACTTACTAACAGTTTAATAAATCTGCAGATAATTACTGTCATCACACTACTTATGATTTACTTTACACTTACTAACAGTTTAATAAATCTGCAGATAATTACTGTCATTGCACTACTTATGATTTACTTTACACTTACTAACAGTTTAATAAATCTGCAGATAATTACTGTCATTGCACTACTTATGATTTACTTTACACTTACTAACAGTTTAATAAATCTGCAGATAATTACTGTCATTGCACTACTTATGATTTACTTTACACTTACTAACAGTTTAATAAATCTGCAGATAATTACTGTCATCACACTACTTATGATTTACTTTACACTTACTAACAGTTTAATAAATCTGCAGATAATTACTGTCATTGCACTACTTATGATTTACTTTACACTTACTAACAGTTTAATAAATCTGCAGATAATTACTGTCATTGCACTACTTATGATTTACTTTACACTTACTAACAGTTTAATAAATCTGCAGATAATTACTGTCATCACACTACTTATGATTTACTTTACACTTACTAACAGTTTAATAAATCTGCAGATAATTACTGTCATTGCACTACTTATGATTTACTTTACACTTACTAACAGTTTAATAAATCTGCAGATAATTACTGTCATCACACTACTTATGATTTACTTTACACTTACTAACAGTTTAATAAATCTGCAGATAATTACTGTCATCACACTACTTATGATTTACTTTACACTTACTAACAGTTTAATAAATCTGCAGATAATTACTGTCATTGCACTACTTATGATTTACTTTACACTTACTAACAGTTTAATAAATCTGCAGATAATTACTGTCATCACACTACTTATGATTTACTTTACACTTACTAACAGTTTAATAAATCTGCAGATAATTACTGTCATTGCACTACTTATGATTTACTTTACACTTACTAACAGTTTAATAAATCTGCAGATAATTACTGTCATTGCACTACTTATGATTTACTTTACACTTACTAACAGTTTAATAAATCTGCAGATAATTACTGTCATTGCACTACTTATGATTTACTTTACACTTACTAACAGTTTAATAAATCTGCAGATAATTACTGTCATTGCACTACTTATGATTTACTTTACACTTACTAACAGTTTAATAAATCTGCAGATAATTACTGTCATCACACTACTTATGATTTACTTTACACTTACTAACAGTTTAATAAATCTGCAGATAATTACTGTCATTGCACTACTTATGATTTACTTTACACTTACTAACAGTTTAATAAATCTGCAGATAATTACTGTCATTGCACTACTTATGATTTACTTTACACTTACTAACAGTTTAATAAATCTGCAGATAATTACTGTCATTGCACTACTTATGATTTACTTTACACTTACTAACAGTTTAATAAATCTGCAGATAATTACTGTCATTGCACTACTTATGATTTACTTTACACTTACTAACAGTTTAATAAATCTGCAGATAATTACTGTCATTGCACTACTTATGATTTACTTTACACTTACTAACAGTTTAATAAATCTGCAGATAATTACTGTCATCACACTACTTATGATTTACTTTACACTTACTAACAGTTTAATAAATCTGCAGATAATTACTGTCATTGCACTACTTATGATTTACTTTACACTTACTAACAGTTTAATAAATCTGCAGATAATTACTGTCATCACACTACTTATGATTTACTTTACACTTACTAACAGTTTAATAAATCTGCAGATAATTACTGTCATTGCACTACTTATGATTTACTTTACACTTACTAACAGTTTAATAAATCTGCAGATAATTACTGTCATTGCACTACTTATGATTTACTTTACACTTACTAACAGTTTAATAAATCTGCAGATAATTACTGTCATCACACTACTTATGATTTACTTTACACTTACTAACAGTTTAATAAATCTGCAGATAATTACTGTCATTGCACTACTTATGATTTACTTTACACTTACTAACAGTTTAATAAATCTGCAGATAATTACTGTCATCACACTACTTACTTTACACTTACTAACAGTTTAATAAATCTGCAGATAATTACTGTCATTGCACTACTTATGATTTACTTTACACTTACTAACAGTTTAATAAATCTGCATCATCACACTACTTATGATTTACTTTACACTTACTAACAGTTTAATAAATCTGCAGATAATTACTGTCATTGCACTACTTATGATTTACTTTACACTTACTAACAGTTTAATAAATCTGCAGATAATTACTGTCATTGCACTACTTATGATTTACTTTACACTTACTAACAGTTTAATAAATCTGCAGATAATTACTGTCATCACACTACTTATGATTTACTTTACACTTACTAACAGTTTAATAAATCTGCAGATAATTACTGTCATTGCACTACTTATGATTTACTTTACACTTACTAACAGTTTAATAAATCTGCAGATAATTACTGTCATTGCACTACTTATGATTTACTTTACACTTACTAACAGTTTAATAAATCTGCAGATAATTACTGTCATCACACTACTTATGATTTACTTTACACTTACTAACAGTTTAATAAATCTGCAGATAATTACTGTCATTGCACTACTTATGATTTACTTTACACTTACTAACAGTTTAATAAATCTGCAGATAATTACTGTCATCACACTACTTATGATTTACTTTACACTTACTAACAGTTTAATAAATCTGCAGATAATTACTGTCATCACACTACTTATGATTTACTTTACACTTACTAACAGTTTAATAAATCTGCAGATAATTACTGTCATCACACTACTTATGATTTACTTTACACTTACTAACAGTTTAATAAATCTGCAGATAATTACTGTCATTGCACTACTTATGATTTACTTTACACTTACTAACAGTTTAATAAATCTGCAGATAATTACTGTCATTGCACTACTTATGATTTACTTTACACTTACTAACAGTTTAATAAATCTGCAGATAATTACTGTCATTGCACTACTTATGATTTACTTTACACTTACTAACAGTTTAATAAATCTGCAGATAATTACTGTCATCACACTACTTATGATTTACTTTACACTTACTAACAGTTTAATAAATCTGCAGATAATTACTGTCATTGCACTACTTATGATTTACTTTACACTTACTAACAGTTTAATAAATCTGCAGATAATTACTGTCATTGCACTACTTATGATTTACTTTACACTTACTAACAGTTTAATAAATCTGCAGATAATTACTGTCATTGCACTACTTATGATTTACTTTACACTTACTAACAGTTTAATAAATCTGCAGATAATTACTGTCATTGCACTACTTATGATTTACTTTACACTTACTAACAGTTTAATAAATCTGCAGATAATTACTGTCATCACACTACTTATGATTTACTTTACACTTACTAACAGTTTAATAAATCTGCAGATAATTACTGTCATTGCACTACTTATGATTTACTTTACACTTACTAACAGTTTAATAAATCTGCAGATAATTACTGTCATTGCACTACTTATGATTTACTTTACACTTACTAACAGTTTAATAAATCTGCAGATAATTACTGTCATCACACTACTTATGATTTACTTTACACTTACTAACAGTTTAATAAATCTGCAGATAATTACTGTCATCACACTACTTATGATTTACTTTACACTTACTAACAGTTTAATAAATCTGCAGATAATTACTGTCATTGCACTACTTATGATTTACTTTACACTTACTAACAGTTTAATAAATCTGCAGATAATTACTGTCATTGCACTACTTATGATTTACTTTACACTTACTAACAGTTTAATAAATCTGCAGATAATTACTGTCATTGCACTACTTATGATTTACTTTACACTTACTAACAGTTTAATAAATCTGCAGATAATTACTGTCATTGCACTACTTATGATTTACTTTACACTTACTAACAGTTTAATAAATCTGCAGATAATTACTGTCATTGCACTACTTATGATTTACTTTACACTTACTAACAGTTTAATAAATCTGCAGATAATTACTGTCATCACACTACTTATGATTTACTTTACACTTACTAACAGTTTAATAAATCTGCAGATAATTACTGTCATTGCACTACTTATGATTTACTTTACACTTACTAACAGTTTAATAAATCTGCAGATAATTACTGTCATTGCACTACTTATGATTTACTTTACACTTACTAACAGTTTAATAAATCTGCAGATAATTACTGTCATCACACTACTTATGATTTACTTTACACTTACTAACAGTTTAATAAATCTGCAGATAATTACTGTCATTGCACTACTTATGATTTACTTTACACTTACTAACAGTTTAATAAATCTGCAGATAATTACTGTCATCACACTACTTATGATTTACTTTACACTTACTAACAGTTTAATAAATCTGCAGATAATTACTGTCATCACACTACTTATGATTTACTTTACACTTACTAACAGTTTAATAAATCTGCAGATAATTACTGTCATTGCACTACTTATGATTTACTTTACACTTACTAACAGTTTAATAAATCTGCAGATAATTACTGTCATTGCACTACTTATGATTTACTTTACACTTACTAACAGTTTAATAAATCTGCAGATAATTACTGTCATTGCACTACTTATGATTTACTTTACACTTACTAACAGTTTAATAAATCTGCAGATAATTACTGTCATTGCACTACTTATGATTTACTTTACACTTACTAACAGTTTAATAAATCTGCAGATAATTACTGTCATTGCACTACTTATGATTTACTTTACACTTACTAACAGTTTAATAAATCTGCAGATAATTACTGTCATCACACTACTTATGATTTACTTTACACTTACTAACAGTTTAATAAATCTGCAGATAATTACTGTCATTGCACTACTTATGATTTACTTTACACTTACTAACAGTTTAATAAATCTGCAGATAATTACTGTCATTGCACTACTTATGATTTACTTTACACTTACTAACAGTTTAATAAATCTGCAGATAATTACTGTCATCACACTACTTATGATTTACTTTACACTTACTAACAGTTTAATAAATCTGCAGATAATTACTGTCATTGCACTACTTATGATTTACTTTACACTTACTAACAGTTTAATAAATCTGCAGATAATTACTGTCATCACACTACTTATGATTTACTTTACACTTACTAACAGTTTAATAAATCTGCAGATAATTACTGTCATCACACTACTTATGATTTACTTTACACTTACTAACAGTTTAATAAATCTGCAGATAATTACTGTCATCACACTACTTATGATTTACTTTACACTTACTAACAGTTTAATAAATCTGCAGATAATTACTGTCATCACACTACTTATGATTTACTTTACACTTACTAACAGTTTAATAAATCTGCAGATAATTACTGTCATCACACTACTTATGATTTACTTTACACTTACTAACAGTTTAATAAATCTGCAGATAATTACTGTCATTGCACTACTTATGATTTACTTTACACTTACTAACAGTTTAATAAATCTGCAGATAATTACTGTCATTGCACTACTTATGATTTACTTTACACTTACTAACAGTTTAATAAATCTGCAGATAATTACTGTCATTGCACTACTTATGATTTACTTTACACTTACTAACAGTTTAATAAATCTGCAGATAATTACTGTCATTGCACTACTTATGATTTACTTTACACTTACTAACAGTTTAATAAATCTGCAGATAATTACTGTCATTGCACTACTTATGATTTACTTTACACTTACTAACAGTTTAATAAATCTGCAGATAATTACTGTCATCACACTACTTATGATTTACTTTACACTTACTAACAGTTTAATAAATCTGCAGATAATTACTGTCATCACACTACTTATGATTTACTTTACACTTACTAACAGTTTAATAAATCTGCAGATAATTACTGTCATCACACTACTTATGATTTACTTTACACTTACTAACAGTTTAATAAATCTGCAGATAATTACTGTCATTGCACTACTTATGATTTACTTTACACTTACTAACAGTTTAATAAATCTGCAGATAATTACTGTCATTGCACTACTTATGATTTACTTTACACTTACTAACAGTTTAATAAATCTGCAGATAATTACTGTCATTGCACTACTTATGATTTACTTTACACTTACTAACAGTTTAATAAATCTGCAGATAATTACTGTCATTGCACTACTTATGATTTACTTTACACTTACTAACAGTTTAATAAATCTGCAGATAATTACTGTCATCACACTACTTATGATTTACTTTACACTTACTAACAGTTTAATAAATCTGCAGATAATTACTGTCATTGCACTACTTATGATTTACTTTACACTTACTAACAGTTTAATAAATCTGCAGATAATTACTGTCATTGCACTACTTATGATTTACTTTACACTTACTAACAGTTTAATAAATCTGCAGATAATTACTGTCATTGCACTACTTATGATTTACTTTACACTTACTAACAGTTTAATAAATCTGCAGATAATTACTGTCATTGCACTACTTATGATTTACTTTACACTTACTAACAGTTTAATAAATCTGCAGATAATTACTGTCATTGCACTACTTATGATTTACTTTACACTTACTAACAGTTTAATAAATCTGCAGATAATTACTGTCATTGCACTACTTATGATTTACTTTACACTTACTAACAGTTTAATAAATCTGCAGATAATTACTGTCATTGCACTACTTATGATTTACTTTACACTTACTAACAGTTTAATAAATCTGCAGATAATTACTGTCATTGCACTACTTATGATTTACTTTACACTTACTAACAGTTTAATAAATCTGCAGATAATTACTGTCATTGCACTACTTATGATTTACTTTACACTTACTAACAGTTTAATAAATCTGCAGATAATTACTGTCATTGCACTACTTATGATTTACTTTACACTTACTAACAGTTTAATAAATCTGCAGATAATTACTGTCATTGCACTACTTATGATTTACTTTACACTTACTAACAGTTTAATAAATCTGCAGATAATTACTGTCATTGCACTACTTATGATTTACTTTACACTTACTAACAGTTTAATAAATCTGCAGATAATTACTGTCATTGCACTACTTATGATTTACTTTACACTTACTAACAGTTTAATAAATCTGCAGATAATTACTGTCATTGCACTACTTATGATTTACTTTACACTTACTAACAGTTTAATAAATCTGCAGATAATTACTGTCATCACACTACTTATGATTTACTTTACACTTACTAACAGTTTAATAAATCTGCAGATAATTACTGTCATTGCACTACTTATGATTTACTTTACACTTACTAACAGTTTAATAAATCTGCAGATAATTACTGTCATTGCACTACTTATGATTTACTTTACACTTACTAACAGTTTAATAAATCTGCAGATAATTACTGTCATCACACTACTTATGATTTACTTTACACTTACTAACAGTTTAATAAATCTGCAGATAATTACTGTCATTGCACTACTTATGATTTACTTTACACTTACTAACAGTTTAATAAATCTGCAGATAATTACTGTCATTGCACTACTTATGATTTACTTTACACTTACTAACAGTTTAATAAATCTGCAGATAATTACTGTCATTGCACTACTTATGATTTACTTTACACTTACTAACAGTTTAATAAATCTGCAGATAATTACTGTCATTGCACTACTTATGATTTACTTTACACTTACTAACAGTTTAATAAATCTGCAGATAATTACTGTCATTGCACTACTTATGATTTACTTTACACTTACTAACAGTTTAATAAATCTGCAGATAATTACTGTCATCACACTACTTATGATTTACTTTACACTTACTAACAGTTTAATAAATCTGCAGATAATTACTGTCATTGCACTACTTATGATTTACTTTACACTTACTAACAGTTTAATAAATCTGCAGATAATTACTGTCATTGCACTACTTATGATTTACTTTACACTTACTAACAGTTTAATAAATCTGCAGATAATTACTGTCATCACACTACTTATGATTTACTTTACACTTACTAACAGTTTAATAAATCTGCAGATAATTACTGTCATTGCACTACTTATGATTTACTTTACACTTACTAACAGTTTAATAAATCTGCAGATAATTACTGTCATTGCACTACTTATGATTTACTTTACACTTACTAACAGTTTAATAAATCTGCAGATAATTACTGTCATCACACTACTTATGATTTACTTTACACTTACTAACAGTTTAATAAATCTGCAGATAATTACTGTCATTGCACTACTTATGATTTACTTTACACTTACTAACAGTTTAATAAATCTGCAGATAATTACTGTCATTGCACTACTTATGATTTACTTTACACTTACTAACAGTTTAATAAATCTGCAGATAATTACTGTCATTGCACTACTTATGATTTACTTTACACTTACTAACAGTTTAATAAATCTGCAGATAATTACTGTCATCACACTACTTATGATTTACTTTACACTTACTAACAGTTTAATAAATCTGCAGATAATTACTGTCATTGCACTACTTATGATTTACTTTACACTTACTAACAGTTTAATAAATCTGCAGATAATTACTGTCATTGCACTACTTATGATTTACTTTACACTTACTAACAGTTTAATAAATCTGCAGATAATTACTGTCATTGCACTACTTATGATTTACTTTACACTTACTAACAGTTTAATAAATCTGCAGATAATTACTGTCATCACACTACTTATGATTTACTTTACACTTACTAACAGTTTAATAAATCTGCAGATAATTACTGTCATTGCACTACTTATGATTTACTTTACACTTACTAACAGTTTAATAAATCTGCAGATAATTACTGTCATTGCACTACTTATGATTTACTTTACACTTACTAACAGTTTAATAAATCTGCAGATAATTACTGTCATCACACTACTTATGATTTACTTTACACTTACTAACAGTTTAATAAATCTGCAGATAATTACTGTCATTGCACTACTTATGATTTACTTTACACTTACTAACAGTTTAATAAATCTGCAGATAATTACTGTCATTGCACTACTTATGATTTACTTTACACTTACTAACAGTTTAATAAATCTGCAGATAATTACTGTCATCACACTACTTATGATTTACTTTACACTTACTAACAGTTTAATAAATCTGCAGATAATTACTGTCATCACACTACTTATGATTTACTTTACACTTACTAACAGTTTAATAAATCTGCAGATAATTACTGTCATTGCACTACTTATGATTTACTTTACACTTACTAACAGTTTAATAAATCTGCAGATAATTACTGTCATTGCACTACTTATGATTTACTTTACACTTACTAACAGTTTAATAAATCTGCAGATAATTACTGTCATCACACTACTTATGATTTACTTTACACTTACTAACAGTTTAATAAATCTGCAGATAATTACTGTCATCACACTACTTATGATTTACTTTACACTTACTAACAGTTTAATAAATCTGCAGATAATTACTGTCATCACACTACTTATGATTTACTTTACACTTACTAACAGTTTAATAAATCTGCAGATAATTACTGTCATTGCACTACTTATGATTTACTTTACACTTACTAACAGTTTAATAAATCTGCAGATAATTACTGTCATTGCACTACTTATGATTTACTTTACACTTACTAACAGTTTAATAAATCTGCAGATAATTACTGTCATTGCACTACTTATGATTTACTTTACACTTACTAACAGTTTAATAAATCTGCAGATAATTACTGTCATTGCACTACTTATGATTTACTTTACACTTACTAACAGTTTAATAAATCTGCAGATAATTACTGTCATTGCACTACTTATGATTTACTTTACACTTACTAACAGTTTAATAAATCTGCAGATAATTACTGTCATCACACTACTTATGATTTACTTTACACTTACTAACAGTTTAATAAATCTGCAGATAATTACTGTCATCACACTACTTATGATTTACTTTACACTTACTAACAGTTTAATAAATCTGCAGATAATTACTGTCATCACACTACTTATGATTTACTTTACACTTACTAACAGTTTAATAAATCTGCAGATAATTACTGTCATTGCACTACTTATGATTTACTTTACACTTACTAACAGTTTAATAAATCTGCAGATAATTACTGTCATTGCACTACTTATGATTTACTTTACACTTACTAACAGTTTAATAAATCTGCAGATAATTACTGTCATTGCACTACTTATGATTTACTTTACACTTACTAACAGTTTAATAAATCTGCAGATAATTACTGTCATTGCACTACTTATGATTTACTTTACACTTACTAACAGTTTAATAAATCTGCAGATAATTACTGTCATCACACTACTTATGATTTACTTTACACTTACTAACAGTTTAATAAATCTGCAGATAATTACTGTCATCACACTACTTATGATTTACTTTACAGGAAGACATTGTCCTGTTCGTTCCTCAGCTAAAGCATCTTCTGTTTAAAACCAATATATGAT